>NW_018165035.1:0-796 GCF_001263595.1 Phalaenopsis equestris | reverse complement strand
ACAGCCCTATACATGAACTGAGTTTGAATGAATCCAAACTATAAAATGAGAATACCAGAAGACAATTCTCTTTTCTTTTCAATCTTCAATCCGGCAGAATAAATGTATAAACAGAACAAACATTGTGATGATGGACTCTAATACTTCTAATCAATTTACACATGATACTTAAAAAAAAAAAATTAACTCCCATATTGCAATCAGATTAAATACCAAGGAATTATGTTTTTTGTTAACCATTTTAGAAAATGTTACCACACAATATCCTTAGATTAAAATATAGAAATAAATTATCAAGATAACTGAGGAATGCACGCAATCTCTCTGCAAAGCTAAAGGGCCAAGTAAATGCTCCTTAAAAAAAAAACACCATAAATGAGAACAAAGTGCCTCTGATACAGTAGAAATTATTAGATGAAAACTACATAAACAGTTCTATTCGTAGGCAGCTAATCAGGTGTGGATGCGTAATTGTGTACCCATATAACTGGAGTACACAATAGTACTTATTATTTATTATCACTAAAATTGGATTATATAATTGTGTATTGTTGCATATTCCACCTTATTGGAGTACATATCTGTGTATTTGCACTTGATTGGTTATGCGATATAAAGCTATGTACGTAGTTTGCAACTAATAATATCTCCTTTTTTTCCCATCCTAGCGAGTACCTCCAATTAGAGAAATTCCATTAGTCATTCTGAACTCCAGAGGATTTGTCATGCCAACACCATGATTTTCTAAGTTAAGAATTCTTATTATTCACAAATGCCAACAAAACAAGAGCAAACA
>NW_018165034.1:361376-376687 GCF_001263595.1 Phalaenopsis equestris | reverse complement strand
CGGGCAAACCCCACACCAAAAATAATGCCGACAAAAACTTATAGATCTAGGTAGTTTTACTATTTCTTATGTTATTGGCAAAAGTTTTTTGGAAAAGCTTTATGTGATTTAAGAGCCAATATTAATCTTATGCCTTTATCAATTTTCAGAAGGTTTGGTTTTATCAATTTTCCTTATGCCTTTATCAATTTTCAGAAGGTTTGGTTTAGGAGGTATTTCACATACAACTATAACACTTCAGTTACCTAATTGTTCTATGACCTATTCTAAAGGAGTTATAGAAGATGTTTTGGTAAAAGTTGATAAATTTATCTTTCCTGTGGATTTTATTGTATTAGATATGGAGGAAGATTAAGAAATTCCTATCATTTTAGGAACACCATTCCTTGTCACTGGAAGAGCTTTGATAGATGTGTAGAAAGGAGAACTAACTATGAGAGTTAGTAATCAAGAGGTTACATCTAATATTGCAAAATCAATGAGATACCATGCAAAAGAGCAAGAGATTGAATGCTTCATAATGGATATTAAAGAATATTTAAGCCATAAATATTTTACGAAGAAATTCAAAAAGAAATTTGAAAAGGAATATTTGAATATGAAGATGAAGATAAAATTTAAGATGAATTTACTGAAGTGAGCAATGAATATTTGGATTATGTTTGATTATGTTAAGGAAAAGATGGAAATGTTAGACCCTACAGAAGGTAACAAGATATTGATTTCATTTATTGAGAAACCTCTTGAACTAGAATTGAAAACACTTCCTATACATTTAAAGTATGCATGCTTAGAAGATTTATCCACATTACCTGTTTTTGTATCCTCAGAATTAACTGATACACAAGAATAATAGTTGTTTGAAACTTTGAGAAGATATAAGAACGCCTTTGGATGGACATTAGCTGATAATAAAGGAATCAGTTCTCCAATTTGTATGCATAGAAAATTATTGGATGATCAACATGAACTAAGAGCTAATCCTCAAAGGAGATTGAATCCTATGATGAAAGAAGTTGTTAAGAATGAGATTTTAAAATGGTTAAATGCTGGAATAATATATCCTATTTTAAATAGTGCTTGGGAAAGTCCAATTCACTGTGTTCCAAGGAAAGGAGGTGTGACTATTGTGACAAATGAGATAATATCGATAAGACAAGTCATAGGATGTAGAATCTGCATAGATTATAGAAAATTAAATTCTGCCACTAGAAAGGATCACTTTCCTTTACCCTTTTTGGACTAGATGTTAGATAAACTGGCTTAGCACATATATTTTTGTTTTCTAGATGGATATACCGGTTATCATCAATTAACAATTGCTTCAGAGGATCAAGAGAAAACAACATTTACTAGTTCTTATGGAACTTTTGCTTTTCAGCAAATGCTTTTTGGATTATGTAATGCACCTGCAATATTTCAAAGATGTATGATGTCAATTTTTAGTGATTTAATTTAAAAAGGGATTAAAGTCTTAAAGTCTTTATGGATGATTTTTCTAAAGTCTTTATGGATGATTTTTCTGTGTTTGGAACTACATTTGAAATATGTTTAAATTATTTAGTGAAAGTTCTAAAACGATGTGAAAAGACTAATCTCATACTAAACTGAGAAAATGCCAATTTATGGTTGCATGTGAAATTGTACTTGGGCATAAAATTTCAGAAAATGACATGGAAGTAGATCCTGCAAAAATACAAGTTATATCAAACCTACCTCCACCTATTACAGTACGAGAAGTTAGGAGCTTTTTAGGACATGCTGGATTTTACAGGTGATATATTAAATATTTTTTAAAAATTAGTAAACCTTTATTTCAACTTATGGAAAAAGATTCAAAATTTGACATCAACCAAGAGTGCCTTAAAGCCTTTGAAACTTTAAAGGAAAAATTGATCTCAACTTCTATAATTGTTTCACCTTTTTGGGAGAAACCATTTAAATTAATGTGTGATGCAAGTGATTATGCAATTGGAGCTATTTTAGGGCAGTTATATGGAAAAATTTTTAAAGTTATATACTATGCTAGTAAGACTTTAAATGATGCTCAAATTAACTACACCACTACTAAAAGAGAGTTATTAGCCATTATTTATACATTTGATAAGTTTAAATCATATCTAATTGAATTTAAATGTATTGTGCATACTGACCACTCAACTATTAAATATTGAATGTAAAAGAAGGATTTGAAACCAAGATTAATTATGAGTACTTGTGATGCAAGAGTTTGATTTCATAGTAGTTGATAGGAAATAGATTAATAATCAAATTGCTGATCATCTATATATGTTGGAACATGAAGAAACAGTTGATTTGGAAAAAGAAATTAATGAAAATTTTCCCAATGAACAACTTTATGATGTAATCTCATACTTTACTCATACTTTACTCTATTAAGAGATGTTAATATTTATATAAAAATATGTGATCGGTGTCAGAGAGTAGGTAATATTTTAAAAAGAAATGAAATGCCTCTAAATTTCAATTTGGAAATTGAAATTTTTGATGAATGGGGATTGGATTTTATGAGACCATTTATACCTTTATTTGGAAAAGTGTATATATTGATTGTTGTGGGTTATGTGTCAAAATAGATTGAAGCAATCGCTTTACCTCGATGTGATGCTCGGAGTGTTTCGAAATTTTTAATCAAAAATATTTTTACAAGATATGGAATGTCGAGAATAATCATTACGGATGAAGGATCTCATTTTAGAAATACAACAATTGCAAGGTTGGTGGAAAAATATAATATTATGCATAAAATTGCAACTGCTTATCATCCCCAGACTAGTGGTTTAACAGAAGTATCTAATCGTGAAATTAAAAGAATTATAAAAAAATTATGAATCCTAATTAAATGAATTGGTCTGTTAGATTAGATACTGCATTATGAGATTACATGACAACTTATAAGACACCTATAAGAATGTCCCTATATAAATTAATTTTTAGGAAGACTTGTCACTTACCAGTAGAATTGGAGCATAAAGCATATTAGACAATTAAAGAGTTCAATTTCAATTTGAAAGATACTGGTGAGAAAAGATTATTGCAGTTGAATGAGCTTGAAGAAATTAGGAATAAATGTTATGATAATGCTAAAATTTATAAGTAAAGATTAAAAAAATGGCATGATCAAAAGATATTAAAAAGGTATTTGAGCATGTACATGAAGTTTTATTATACAAGACAAGATTAAAATTATTTTCTGGAAAACTGAAGTCTAAGTGAAAAGTCTATCCTTATGAAGCTGTTAATATTGAAAATCTAAAGACTGGAAGGATATTTAAAGTGAATGGGAACAAACTGAAACCATATTATGACGTCAAAGACCAGTTTTTAAAGAGACTGTAATGTTGAGTCACCCAGAATAAAGATTGGAATGTCGGGCTGACAACATTAAATCAAACACTTTGTGGGAGGCAATCCATATTTATTATTGTTTATTTTACTTTTATGACTTTGTTCAGATTATATATATATATATATATATGGATTACGTGTATTTGAAAAACTTGAAATTGAGAAAATATTTAAAAAACAACTTTATTTACTTAATTTTATGGATGATTTGAGAATTTATTAGATTAAAATTGAAATAGCAAAAAATTTGGAACTGGCGCGTGATGCGCCAATTTCCAGAGAGCTGGTGCCTGAAGCACCAAAATCAGCGCCTAAGGCGCCGCAACGACAAAAATAACTTAAAACTTTTCAAAAGGTGGTTTGGCGAGTTCTTCTCCTTATAACTCTAAAAAACTGATTCCAACGCCTATTTTAGGAGGGAAAACGAGGGAAGAGTCACTACTTTTCAATTTTTATGATTTTCCACTTTAAAAATTTTAAACTGAAAAAAGTTCATCAGTTTTGATACACAGAAGTTGCATGATCGAGCTCATGTGAAGAATATGTTAATCAAGAAAAGGGGATTTGTGAATCGAGGATTCAATACACCAAATACTCGAGTGGAAGGGATAATTTTGTAGAGTCACTGGGAAGTGCTTTGCTACACTATTACTGTCGTAGTTATCCTTGTGGTGAAAAATTTTTATGCAAATATTCATGGAATCAATAAAGTAATTATCTATGTATGAGGCAGGTTTGTGCAATTCACTCCTTCAAGAATAAATGATATTTTTATGATTGAAAGTGTTCCTCTTTTTCACTATATAAATTTTACACCTACATAAGATAATATGAATGAACCCCATTGATAACTTACGGATAAAAATGCAAACTGGGAGGCTAGAGATGATGGAAATATAAGTTTATCATCATCATTGTTGAATCTTAAATCTAAGGCATGACATTTCTTTATTGCATCGAATTTACTCCTCACTATGAAAATCAGTAAAGTAACTAAGGATACTGCTATTTTGAATTATTGTATTCAAATTAGAAAACCTATTGATATTGGTGCAACAATTGTGAACTTAGTTTTGAGTTTGATTGTCAATGGGTCTACTATTGGACTGGTGCATCCAACTTCTATTTTCCTACTGTGCAGTCAATCACAAGTGCCTTATGAAAGTTGGGGAAAAGTGCTTCTTCCTTGGAAGCCTATGGACCTAGAAGTTTATTGCAATTGCATTGGAATGGGAGATAAGAATGATGTGAATGTACTGATGAATCAAGCATCCCAGAATTCATCACCTATTCAATCTTATTTCAGTTTAAACACACTTTTGAAAAGGATCAAAAAGATAGAGAAAGAGGTACAGAACCTTATGCATCCAATTGGGAATATTTCTGAATTGTTGGATCATCTGGATTGGAGGCTGAAGGAAAGTTTTGAACATATTGGACGTATTAAAGATGGTTTGGTACATATGTTCAAGAAACATGCTTGGATTGAGGAAGATTCAACGGATGAATTTCTTTATCGACCTTTCTACAACTTGTACGTGCACTACCAATCTATGGGAGATATCCAGGAGGACAAGAGTAAAGAAGATGTTTGGACTTACTTTATGCACAAAATTCTTATTTAGAACCGCTTACTTATGTTATTGTGTTATGTTGGATTGCAAACTTTATTTATGTTTATTGTTGAGTATTTTGATGTTTAGATTTCAGTGTTAGTATGTTTTGTTTGCTTTGGACACTGAATTATATTTTGTTGGCTTGAAAAATGTTAGTTTATAATAGTGCAGATTATATATATAAAAATTGTTTAATGATAAGTATAAGTGTTTAGTTGAGTTAATTAGAGGTTGATGTAAAGTGATATGTAGCAGATTTCGTTAGAAAATGAAATATGGAAAAATTAGGCTTTGGCGCATGAGGCGCTAAATTCTCGAAAATGCCCAGTTTGCTTAAAAACCACAAAATCACCCAGTAAAACACCATTTTTACTGCTTGGATCAACTTTTACCTCTAAACCGTGACCTAAGGCTTCACATTGTGGGCATTTGACAAGATTTCAATGGTCAAAGATCTTAGATTTCATCTTCTTCTAATAAGTGTTTCACTTTAACCTAGAAATTTTTTATTTTCATCATGAGTTTTTCCTACATTATTGGAGATCCGAAATTTGTGATTTATTATGAAGAAGCTTAAAGTAAACCCATGGTGAAAAGTTTCTTACCAAATAAACTTACTTGCGGAGTTAGATTTTTTATTTTGTATATTATTTGAACTTTCATATAAATTCTAATGGCTCCACGGGTAAAAAGAGGAAAATCTACGGGAGATTTTGGCTCGAGGAGATTCGTCAACTATAAGGCCCAACACTATTACAACACTCAATTGGAATTGAGAAAATTGATCCAGGATTGGGCATTTGCTAATCCAGGTGGCGAGATAATTTCCTATGACCCGAGACTTTTATGCCAACTTGCGATTCACTACAGATGATCACATCCTTATGAGAGGTAAGCAAGTTAAGTTTTCAAGAGAAAGGAACAATGCATTTTATGGACTGAGGAATGTGTTTCATTGTGAATATGTTGCATTGATGAAAACTGATTCATCACTAGATGAAGTAATTGTCTTTCTGATTGATGGAAGAGGAGAACGGAAAATTAAAAAAAAAAGTTAATTTCTCCACTTTCATGATGACTTTTCAGCCAAAGGTATGGTATTACTTTATCTCTACTAATTTTTTGCGAAAAAATCATCTGAGCAAAGTAACGAAGGATAGAGCTATGCTAAACTTGTACATTTAGAAAATGAAGGCAGTAGGTGTAGGAGTATAGCCAGTAGTGCTACAACTTGTGGTTTGGGATACCCTGCCCTGATCTTCAATTTATGTGAACAATTAGGAGTATAGTCCCATAGAAATGAAGAAAATTTGTAGCCACAGAATCATATTGGGAAGCATATGGTTCAAAAATTTGAATCATTTGTTTAGTTCAGAAGTGGAGGTAGTGATAGACCCTCAACATCAGCTGCAGGGCTATCTGCTTCACTTGAAAATATTATGGAGTAGCTTATGATTCAACAAATGGATGTTGTGAAAATGCAAAATAGGATTGAAGGAATTGAAGCAAGGAATGCTTACAATGATTAATATAAGCAGAAGAGAGTTCAACATGGTATAACTTATGAGGAGGCTATAATCTGATTTCTTAGGGGTGATTATAATGTGGAATTTCCAAATTTCCCCAGCTTCACTTCTTATACTCCATATCATGATGATGAAGATGAAGATGAAGAAGAAGATGAGGAGGAGGAGGAAGAGGATGATGATTAATATTTTAGGAGTTTTATGATGTTTGTTTATTATTTTTATTCTTTATAGTTTTTTTTTTTTTGAAAATGTTGAGATATGAACTTTCATTTTAATATTGTGATGTGGACCTAATTGTAATAGTAACTGTAGATTTTTACCAATTTCATACTCAGAAATCCTCTATAAGTTAGTTTTTATTTTTATGCATTTATTGTTTTCTTTTACCTACAAAATTTGGTACTAAATATTTTTAATTACTTAAAAATTTAAGTATAGGGGAAAGAAAAAATTATTTTAAAAAGAAGTAAACTAAATTTTATTTATCCTCAATTAACTATATTTTTAAAAATTAATTTAACATGACATGAGATATTAAGATTTAACTTTAAATGACTATACTTATGTTTTTAAATATTGTGGTAAATTTAGGTAAAAGTTTTTTATAATGAATGTCAACTCTAAGTTAAAGATATTTGGTATGAAAGGATACAACTATGTTTTTCTATTTAAAGTAAGGGAAATTGTAATTTTGAAGTATTAGAATGTTAGAGTTTCATGTAAGAAGAAAAAAATGAGACTTTATAAAAAATCATAAAACTAATATGAATTTATAAAGTGAAGAAAGGTAAAAAGTTTTAACTTTAAGAAGAGGATAGTGAAGTTGAAAATTATTAAAGGCTATCCAGATATAGTAATACTCACTTGAAAAGAAAAAGAAAAGAAATGATTGAAAAGATCCTAAAAGAAAAAAAAAGGAAAAAAAGAAAAAGAAAAGAAAAAAATGTGTGAGGAGAAGCTTGAAGAGATGCCTAATAAAAAATTGGCTTCACTTGAATGAATTTAAGAAAAAGGCTTTATTATGTTTTTTGAACTTGTATTTGAATATTAGCACCTTTACTAGTAAAATTTTCAAGAAATTCTTCTTCATATGAATATTCTAGGTATCCTTGATATGACAAATTAGAATTCTTTTTAAAATGAGTAGAGATTCAAAAATCTTAGATCCGATTACTAAGTATTCTTGGACTTAGAGTTTAAATCTAAGCTATTAAATTTTTTCTTAAATTTTACTGTCTTATTTATGAAACTAAAGTATAGAAGTTTATAAGTTAATCTCTATCCTATGTTATATGATTTTATGTAGTAAAAGTGTCGCTTGAGGACAAGTGACACTTAAGCTGGGGGATTTTGATATACCAAAATAATGTGTTATTTTAAGTATACATTTAATATTTATTTTTGGTGATATTGCACTTTAAAGAAGGGTATTTTCATGTTTTTGTTGTAGGTATATCAATTTTAGGCATTTGGAGCAATAGTAGAAAAAAGACAAAATTTAGGGCCAAAACAATTAATTTTGAGATTCTGATGGCTGAAGCGCCATTTTATAGAGGGCTGACACCTCAAGCACCATTTTACAGAGAGCTGGTGCCTCAAGCACTAGATTTGGTGTCTGAAGCGCCAAAACCTAGAACAGTGCGGTCCAAAGCAAGTTAGCGCCTTAAGCGCCAGAACCAGCACCAAAGGTGTCAAAAATAACTTTTTGCGAATTAAGCTGGTTTGAGATGAATTTTGCATGAATTTTGAGGGGCACTTGTTCTAAGCACCCCATGGAGTGATTCAATGCATCTAGACACTTTGGAAGATTCTTTTATGAAGGGATATGTCTCTTGGATCAATAGACATATCTTTTGGAATTCAAAAGGGTTGACTTTTGGATAAAATTTTTTAGGGAATTTAGAATTCTTTTTAGAGGGAGGCAGTCTCTAATAAAAGAGAGGGAAGTCTAGGGCTTGAAAAAGAAGGGTGAAGAGAGGCATGAGGGAGACTTCAAAGAAGGCAATCAAGAGAGATTTTCTTCAATGATTGTAAGAGAAGAGGGAAGGTGAAAGATTTCTTCTTCATTACACTTCTAAGAGAGAATTTATAGTGCTTGTAAAGAGGGAAAATACTTGAAGAGAACTTTTAGGGATTTGCTTGGGAAGGAGTGTGAGATAAGTTGTGTCTTTTATTTCTTTGTTTTTGTAAACTTGTTTTTATATATGAATATGTGTTTTGTTGTTTCCTTCTCATGAATTCTGAGTAGTCTCTTCATCCTTCTTCCTACTTTAAGATATGGTTTTGTGAAGAATTGATTTTCTTTTCTACAATTTTAAATATTAATAATTTGTGATGATTCAAACTTTAATCTTCATTTACTTTTTGATCCGACCAATTGAAATATTAAAATGTGTTTAGGAACATATGTTTCAAAAGTGTTATGATTTCTACAACATAATGAGAATCACATTTGATTCCATGCGAAAGGATGTCATCCAGGGGTTGAGGGCAAATAAATAGAAAGATATACTTAGTTGGATGTAGAATTAGAGATTTTAAGGTGACAGATTAAAATATTTAATTTGGTCTAGTTGATTGGAAACTAATGCGAAATTGTTAGCCCTCAGGTGAGGGAGTAGCGAGAGCTTTGGAGTAGCATCCGACATCCTTCCATCCTAACCATGGAATTAGGGACCAAACTCTAGATTAGTCAATATTCTTTATACACTTGGAATAAGCTAAAGGATAGAATTGTTCTTATTTGACACAAATTTTTTTTTATATATTTTCAAATGATTTTAATTTCTTCACAATCCATATACTCATTTTAAAAGGGAAGGATGTTTTCTTAAATTTGAACTCTTCGTCACAAAAACTTTATTTAGTTTTCGTAAGTTTACTTTCAAAAGTTTAGCAATTGATTTAATTGCATTTTATTTAGCATTCACTCAATTAATTTAGCTTCAAATTTCATACTTCAATTTTGTAATTTAAATTGTGATTTACATTATAAACATAAGAATTTATCTATAAGCATTCCAACTTTCCTGCGGGATCGATATCTAAAACTCCGTTAAAGCCCTTTATTACTTGAGCGATATGTATATTTGCATTATTATTAGAGTATTTTACATTATAAAGATTTTTAAAAGATAATATTATTTTTATTAAAGTTATTTTTGTTGAGTTTATATTGCATATTCATTATTTTAACTGTTGTGTGTATTTTGTAATATTGAAAAATATTTACAAAAATAACACACACAAATTCACTGCATCACTATTTAAACTGTAAATTAGCTAATGTTCTTTATAACATCCCTTATAAGGGTAAAGAATATTATTGCTTCTATTTGGCACAACCCAATTTGAATACATATACAATAGAATTCCTATACTTGGTACAGATTCATGATAAGGAAAAAAAATACTTTATTTATAAAGCCTTCTTCTTGCAAATATCTAGTTTAGTTTAGTTAGTTTTTTACTTTATTTTTAATTATAAAAAATTATAAAAAGAATTGAACTTTCATTCCTATTATATTATCTAGAGTTTAAGTTAGAAATTACAAATTTTTAGTTAAGTTTGCCGAGTAGAAATATAATTTTTTTGAAGAAATTTTTAGAAATAAAATTTCTATTTTTTATAAAGTCTTATTTAAACATTTAGATTTATTATAGGAATAAACATTTACATGAAGTTCTTATTTATGTGTTTTTATTTTATATTTCGTAGTAATGTATGCATGGTTTAGGTTCTACAGGACATATGTCCTACAATTATGAATTAGAGAGAACTACTAAAAAAATTAAAAAAATAAAAATTACTAAAAAATAAAAAATTTCAAGAAACGACAAACCAAAATAATCAAAATGCTGACATTAATCAAGAGGTTAGACCTTTAAGAGATCATGCAAACCCTACGTTGGATGAACTTCATTGTAGTATTCAAAAACTTGTTGTAGCAGCTAATTCATTTGAACTTAAACCCGCTATTATCCAAATGATATCAAATAATCAATTTAGGGGAGCACCAACTGAAGATCCAAACTTACATCTTGCCAATTTTCTAGAATTGTGTGCTACATTTAAACATGATGGTGTATCAGATGATGCTATAAGACTTAGACTTAGACTTTTTCCTTAACACTTGGATTTATCAGAACTTGGGGTGATTTAGCGCATAAATTCATTGCTAAATATTTTTTACCCTAAAAAACTGCAGAGTTTAGAAGTAATATTACATTTTTTTGTCAGTTTAAATGGGAACCTATTTATGAAGCATGGAAATAATTTAAAGAACTACTGAGAAAGTGTCCACACCATGCAATACCAGATTGATTAATAATTCAATAATTCAAACTTTTTAAATAATTCTAACTTTTTATAATGGATTAATTGGCTCTAGTAGATCTATTATCATTGCCATTGTTGGTGGTTCATTGATGTCAAAATAATTTCATGACGCTTATGCTTTAATTGAAGAGATGACTACTATTAATTTTCAATGGCTCTCTGAAAGGGTAAGTCCTAAGAAAGTTGTCAATATTCATTAATTTGATGCTTTTGTAAAGTTATCAAATTAAGTTGCTGCAATTTCAAAGAAGTTAGACTAATTTGGAATGATTTTTTCTCAATCAATTGCAATTATTGAAGAGAATCCATTAGGCCAAATGATAGATTCTCAAGAATCATTAGAAATTTTGAATGCCATAAACAATAAGCAGAATAACCCATATTCAAACTATTGTAACCCAGGTTGAAAGAGCCATCCCAATTTTAACTGGAAAAAAAATACTTCGAGTGATAATAATCAGCAATGGGGGAACAACCATGTAAACCCATTGGGATACTAGAACAACCAAGGGAATAGTAGTTTAGACCTACTTATCATCCAGGTTTTAACAGTAATCTACATTTTAAGAAAAAAAGTTGTCTATATAAGAAGTGGTGTTGCAAATAGTAAATCAGTTACAAAGTCAAGAAGCTACAATTAGAAATATTGAGAATCAATTGGGAAAAATAACAAATTCTTTATGTAATAGATCCCAAGGAACACTTCCTAGTAATACCAAAATAAATCCAAAAGACCAGATTAAAGAGCAAGTAAAAGTTGCTCAACTTAGAAGCAAAAGAGAATTGGAAGGCAGAGTTTAAAATGAGACTAAAGTAGAGAGAAAAGAAATTGAAGAGCTTAAAGAGGACACTCCAAAAGGTTTAGAGAGACCTATTTCTTCACTTAAAGTTGTCTTGGAAAAAACATCACCTCCATTTCTTCAAAGGCTCCGTCAACAAAATTTAGATAAATAATTTTCAAATCTTCTAGAAATTTTTAAGAAGCATACAATAATATTCCATTTTCTGAAGCCTTAGAACAAATTCCAAGCTATGTGAAGTTTATGAAGGATATTCTTAATAGGAAAATGAAGTTTGAAGATAATGAGATTGGTGCACTTAGTGAGGAGTGCAGTGCAATAATTTAGAATTCAGAAGAAACTTCATGAAAAGATTAAAGATCCCAGTAGCTTTACAATTCCATGTGCAATAAGAGACAAATTTTATGTGAAAGCTTGATGTGATTTAGAGGCAAGCATTAACCTTAAATCACTATCAATATTTAAAAGATTGGCATTAAGAGAAATATCCCCTACTACTATAACTCTGCAGTTAGCAGATCGTCAATAACATATCCTAAAGGAGTTACAGAATATGTCTTAGTGAAAGTGGATCAATTTATCTTTTCTATTGATTTCGGTATGCTAGATATGGAGGAAGATAAAGAGATACCTATCATTTTGGGGATATTTTTCTTAGCCACAGGAAAAGTAATGATAGATGTACAGAAAGGGGAATTAACTGTGCACGTCAATAATTAGACATTTACATTTAATATTTCCAAATTAATGAAATACCCTGCAAAAGGTAAAGATGATGAATGTTATAGAATGTATGTGATAAGATATTTAAGTGAATGCCATTTTAAAACAACTTATGAAGAGAAATCTGAAAAGAAAGGGTTGGAACTCAAGCAAGAAGAGAAATTAGATTAATTTGAAGATTTTACAAGAAAGATTCAAATTATGTTCGAGAAAGTTTTGAAGTTTTGGACACGACATAAAAGAAAAATATATTTTTCCATCAATCGAAAAACCTTCTAAGCATGAGTTGAAGTTACTTTCTGAACATTTAAAGTATGTCTTTTAAGGTGATTCCCCACCATTACCTGTTATAATTTTCTCAAAATTAATTACAGAAGAAGAAATGAGTTTAATGAAAACTTTGAAGAGTTATAAGAAAGCCTTTGGATGGACAATTATTGATATAAAAGGAATCAATCCTTCAATTTGTATGCATAGAATTCATATGGAAGAGAACTGCAAACCCAGTACTGATCCTTAAAGGAGATTAAATCCAGTTAAGAAAGAAGTTGCTAAAAAAAGATTTTAAAGTGGTCAGATGTTGAAATTATCTACCCCATTTCAGATAGTGCATGAGTTAGTCCATTTCACTGCGTTCTTAAGAATGGAGGAGTGGTTGTGAATATGATGAGCATAATGAGTTAATACCGACAAGACAAGTCACAGGCTGACAAAATGCATTGATTATAGAAAATTAAATCTCACCACTAGGAAAGATCATTTTCTACTACCCTTTCTAGATCAAATGTTGGAGAGACTAGATGGGCATAAATATTTTTATTTTCTGAATGAATATAGTGGTTATCACCAATTACAAATAGCTCATGAGGATCAAGAGAAAATAACTTTTACCAGTCCTTATGATACATTTTATTTTAGAAGAATGCTCATTGGTTTATGTAATGCCCTTGCTACATTTTAAAGATGTATGATGGCTATTTTCTGTGACTTAATTAAAAAAGAAATTAAAGTTCTTATGGATGATTTTTCAGTGTTTGGAACTTCATTTGAATCATGTTTGGAACATTTATCAAAAGTTCTTAAGCTCTGTGAAGAAACAAATTTAGTCCTTAATAGGGAAAAATGCCAACTTATGGTAACAGAAGGAATTATTTTAGGTGATCAAATTTTAGAAAATGGTATGGAAGTTGACCATGCAAAAATTTAAGTGATCGCTAATTTACCTTACCTAAAAAGTGTGAGGGAGGGAAATTAGGAGTTTTTTAGGATATGTTGGATTCTACAGGTGGTATATTAAAGACTTTTAAAAAATTGCTAAGCCTCTATTCCATTTGTTTGAAAAAGATGAAATTTTTAATTTTGATAAGGAGTGCCTAAAAGATTTTGAGCTATTAAAAGAATTTTGAGCTATTAAAAGAAAAAAAAAGAAAAATTAGTCACTGCACCAATTATTATTTTACTAGACTGGAAAAAACCTTTTGAACTAATGTGTGATGCAAGTGATTATGCTATTGTAACGGTTTTAGGAAAAAAGCATGATAAGATTTTCAAAGTAATCTACTACGCTAGTAGAACCCTTAAAGAAGCTCAAATTAACTATACCACAACTGAAAAAGAGTTATTAGCAGTAGTGTATGCTTTCAATAAATTTAGCTCATGCTTAATTGGAACTAAATGTGTTGTGCATACTGATCATTCTGTTATTAAGTATTTAATGAAAAAGAAGGATTGAAACACCAAAACAATATGTTATTTTAAGTATATATTTTATGTCTATTTTGGTGATATTCACTTTAAAGATGATATTTTTTTTGTTTTTGTTGCATGTATATCATTTTTAGGCATTTGGAGTAAAAGTAGCAAAAATGACAAAATCTGGAGCCAAAATAGTGAATTATGGGAATCTGGTGCATGATGCGCCGTTTGACAGAGCCTTAGCGCATGCTGCGTTGGAATTTGTGCCACATGCGTTAGAGATGACTTTTTATGGATTAAGGCAGTTTGAGATGAATTTTGCATGAATTTTTAAAGGGATACTTGTTCTAAACATATTTTGGAGTAATTTAATCCATCTAGACACTTTGAAATGTTCTTTTGTGCAGAGATATGTCTCTTGGATGAAATGACACATCTTTTGAATTCAAAAGAGTTGATTTTTAGAGAAAATTTTGAATTCCTTTTAAAAGGAGGCGACCCCTAATAAAAGATGAAGACTTTAAGGAGTTGTGTGTGACTTAAAAGGGGGGTGGCGTGAAAGGCAAGAGGAAGAGATAGAGAGAGAAAGTCAAGGGCTTGTAGATTTTCTTCTAGGGTTGTAAGAGGAGAGGGAAGGTAAGAGATTTCTTTTTCATTACACTTCTAAGAGAAAATTGAGAGTGCTTGTAAAGAGATAAAGGTTTGAAGAGAACTTCTAAGAATTTGCTTGGGAAGGATTGTGAGATAAGTTGTGTCTTTTATTTCTTTTGTTTTGTAACCTTGTTTTTATATATGAAATTTGTGTTTTGTCGTATCATTCTCATGAATTATGAGTAGTCTTATTTATCCTTCTCCCTACTTTGAAATATGGTTTTGTGAAGAAGTAATTTTTTTTAAATGTTTTAAATGTCAATAATTTGTGATGATTTGAACTCTAATCTTCATTTACTTTTAGATTGGGTCAATTAAAATGTTAAAATGTGTTGAGAAACATATGTTCCGAAAGGGCTATGATTTCTACAATATGGGGAGAATCATATTTGATTTGATGGGAGAGTATGTCATCCATGGGATTGGGTGCAAATAAATAGGGAAATATACTTTATTGGATGCAGAATTAGAGATTTTAAGGTGATAGATTAAAATCCCCAATTTGGTCCGGTTGATTGGAAAATGATGCGAGATTGTTAGCCCTCAGGGGAGGGAGTAGTGGGAGCTCTGGAGGGGCAGGGGGGGGGGC
>NW_018165034.1:351033-361323 GCF_001263595.1 Phalaenopsis equestris | reverse complement strand
CCTGGGGGTGCCAGCCGGTGTCCTCCCAGCCTAACCATAGAATTAAGGACCAAACTTTGGATTGGTCAATGTTCTTCATTACACTCCAAAGAGGGTGTAGAATATGATTGCTCATATTTGGCACAAAACAATATATATATATATATATATATATATATATATGATATGATATATAACGGCTATATGGAGGAGAGGAAGCAGAGCTCCAACAACCACAGCGATTTTCCTTCCTATGGCTTCGTCGCACTGTGAGATATTTCCTTTCCCTTCTATTTTTGTTCCTTTAGGCTTGCGTTGCTTGGATCTGGAGGTTTTTAGGATTTTGCGGGTTTAGTTTTGGATTTCTGGATCGTTTCCTGTTGCCATTTTTGGCTTTTGTCTTTATTTTCTTTTTTTTTTGCTTCTTCGGCTGGATTTGAAGCTTTTTGTGGATTTTATGGTTTTTATTTTTGGTTTTCTTGGTTTTTTAGGTGAAATTTGGGATTTTCCTATTGTTTTTCTTATTTTGCTTCTTCTTTTGATTCTGATTGTGTTTTGAATGGGGAAAAGCTTTACGGAGGCCTTCACGGGGAATTCATCCTCAAAAATAGGCAATTCAGATTTATTCCCTAATTCCTAGCATGAAGCTTTGAATGAGGATGGGGAATATGGCTTTATTAAAAAAGCCGGTAAAAAAATGGGAAATTTGCATGGTTTGTCTCGGAAGTGAAATCTAGTATGCTTGCATCTTCTTGCAGGCATGTGTTGGTTGGAAAAATTTACTTATGGGAATCCTAAAATTGAAATCATTAGATGAGAATTTGACTCCTTGAAGCTTACGGGTTATTGGCAAGTAGGTTATTTAGATGGGAGACATATTTTGATTCAACTTTCTAATGATGAAGATTATACCCGTCTTTTTGCTTGTCGTTTTATACGAATAGTTGTCGCTCCTATGAAAATTTTAAGGTAGATAGTTGGTTTCGACCCCAAATCGGAACCGCCCACTATCCCAATTTGGATATGTTTCCCTGGACTGAAGTTTCACCTTTTCAATCCTGAAGTCTTGTTTTCATTAGCTTCTGCTTATGGAAAGCCTCTAAAAATGAATGGCCCTACTCTTGCCTTATCATGCTCATCGGAGGCCTGGTTGAACGTGATATTACATTACTATTTTGCGATGAAATTTGGATTGGCTCCACGCATCAGGGATACTGGCAGAAAGTGGAAATTGAAAGGCACTCTCAATACTATTCTCATTGTCATATGTTTGGGCATGCTCCCTCTCATTGTTTTTGTTTACATCCTCTTCTTAGACATGGTGGTGACCCAACTTTGAAAGCCCCAAATAATCCTATAATTCTTACCCCTCATGATGGAGATAATATTAATATCGAGTCTGAACAAAAAATTAATACTCTTCCTGTTAAGGTTGTGGATCAATAAGATGAGCTTCACCCTATTCCTCTGGCTGAAATACATACTGAGCATAATGCTAATACTCCTCTGACCCTTGCCGTAGGTGATTACAAAGGCACAATACAAGTGAATCATCCCTTATCTCCTACTCTGGAGGAGGGCAGTGGGGATCATTTTAAAGCTGTTGCAACTCAAAATTTATGCTCCTCTCTTGCGTTGGGGGACAATGACAATGGCTCTAAACATATTCAAAATGATAATTTCCTTCTTGAGGCTGAATTCTCTGCAGCTATAGCTGTCTTAGAAGATGAATGGATGGTGCAAAAGGCTAGCAAAAAGAAAGGTAAAAGAAATAATGAATTAATTCATCTAGACAAAGATAATATTATTTTGGATGGGAAGTCGCATTTGGATGGTGAACATATCAACACCTCTTCTAGATCTACTAGAAGAGGAGGCTCGAGAAATTATGTTTAATATCTCGTGTTGGAATATTAGGGGAGTGTAGGGGAGTGTCATATTAGGGGAGTGTCAGACCCTTCCTCCCTTAATAGATTGAAGCATTTACGTATGATCCACAATATTTCTATTTTTATTGTTCTTGAGCCTTTGGTTTCAATTAACAAAGATTGTATCTTTTGGAAATTAAAAAATTACAAGAATTTTTGCAATAAAAACAATAAAATTTGGATTTTCTAGAAGCGTGATATTGATCTTCATATTGTTGAAGATGATGAACAATTTGTGCTTCTTCACTTTAAGCAGGATGTCTTTTCTGCTTTGTGTCTTTTTTGCTTGGGCTACATTTGTTTATGCTAGCTCCTTACTTCAAGATAAATATCAACTTTGGCAAAAGCTTGCTCTTATGGGTGATGCTATTCATGATAACTAGTTTGTGGGGGGGACTTCAACATGATTATGAAGTCTACTAAAAGGAGGGGTGGAGGTCGCCGCAGCACTATGTTGATTGATCGTTTCTGTGATAAGATTAATGAGGCCGGTTTATATGATCTAGGTTTTTTGGGTCCGTTTTCGGGTCCTCCCTTTACATGACGGAGAGGATCCCTTGCCCAAAGATTAGATCGTTACTTTGGACATCACTATTTTCTCAATTATTTTCATGTCTCTAAAGTTGTTCATCTAAATCATGAAGCTTCTGATCATAATCCCATTCTTCTTTCACTCTCCTTCAATATGAAGTCTACTACTTATCATTTCAAATTCCTTAACATTTGGACCACTCATGATACCTTCTTGGCTCCTATTAATCAAGTTTGGCATGTGGATTGTGCTGGGAATCACTGGTATACTCTGTGGCAGCTTCATAAGAAGGTAGCCGCTCATTTATGGAAATGGAATTTAAATGTTTTTGGTAATGCCCATAATAAGGTGCAAGAGGCCCAAAAGGTGGTTGATAATCTGGAGGCACAGGTTGATTGCTCCCCATAGAATATGGAGGTTTTAGCTGCGGCTCACTCCAACCTTCATGAAGCTATTTCTCTGGAGGAAGGCTAATGATATATACTTTACTAGTGCTGATCACAACACCAAATTTTTTCATGCATCCATTAAGCATAGGAAAAATATCAACACCATTCTTAAAATCCAGACTCCATCCGGACACTCGTTAACTCAAGATGGGGACATAGGTCAAAGTGCGGTTGATTATTTTACGGATCTTTTTATGACTACCTCTCAAGTGCTTCCGGTTAAAGTTTCTTTTTTTGATAATGAGCGTCAATATATCAATTCCGCTAATCTTTTTGAGGTGCCTACTGAGCAAGAAATCTTCTATGCTTTTAAAGATATTAACCCCAACAAAGCCCCAAGACCAGATGATTTCACTTCTTCCTTTTATGTTTCCAGTTAGGATATCATTAAAAAGGAAGTTACCCTTGCAGTTCAAAGCTTTTTTCAGGGGGAAGATCCTGAGAAATACTTTACCTCTTCTTTGATTGTGTTGATACCTAAAGGAACTCATAAAACTAGTTGGGATAAATTTCAGCCCATTTCCCTTACTTCAGTTATTTCTAAAGTCTTGAGCAAATTGATGCTTTCTAGGCTTAAACTACTCTTACATAATATTATATCGCCTCAGCAGTCTGCATTTGTTAAGGGTCGAGATATCACTGATAATATTTTACTAGCGCAAGAATTAATTGAGGATCTCGATAAGAAATGTCATAGGGGTAACATGATTTTTAAACTGGACATAAAAAAGGCTTTTGACACTATCTGCTAGGATTTTATTATTAACATTCTTCATGCCCGTGGTTTTCATCATAATTTCATTTCTCTTATCAAGAGATGGCTTTATAATAATCACTATAGTGTGATGGTTAGTGGAAATTCTTACAGCTATTTTTCTGTGCACAAAGGTATTAAGCAAGGTGATCTCCTTTCCCCTATAATCTGTATAATTGATTTTGATTATTTCTCTCAGTTAGTCAATGAACTGCAACATAATAGGGTGTATACTCACTTTCATCATCAGTCCAAGATTGTGGTTAGTCATCTTGCTTATGCAGATGATGCTATTATTTTCTCTAATGCTAGTAAAAATACCATCAAATTGTCGATGCGCTCTCTCAAGGAATTTCAAAATACTTCTGGCTTAACTTTTAACAGAGATAAGTGCAATCTTTATTTTGGTAACACTGTTAAGAGCTTGATTGCTAATTGGTCTATTTATTTTACTGGTTGTCACTCTGCCTCTCTTCCGCTTAAATATCTTGGAGTTAAACTCCTTAGGGGTCATCGGAAACAAACTCAGTTAGATGATGTTGTTGATAAAATCAAATCCAAAATCGAGGATTGGCGAAATGCTTTTCTCTCTGCTTTTCTCTCTTATGGAGGTCGTCTCACCTTACTCAAAAGTGTTCTCGTATCCCAATGCATGTTATGTAAAATGTTATGCAAATTCTCAATTTCAAAAAGAGTACCTATATTACTTTAGAGAGATTGTTTAATCAGCTGGTGGTTATTCTAGGAAGCATTGGACTACTTTCAAGAATGTTTGTAATCCTAAGGTTGCTGGTGGCTTAGGGATTAAAAATCTGGATCAAATTTTTGGTATTAATATGGGCAAGTTGTGGTTTAAATTCCGTGCTAACAACTCTTTGTGGGCTAATTTTCTTCATCATAAATATTGCTCTCGTTACCACCCGGCTGTGGTTCAAAGGAGGGGGGGGGGGGCCAAGATTTGGAAAGCCATTCTTAAACGAGAAATAAGTCTAGCAAATTTATCTTTTGGGACGTTGAGGACGGTAAGTTTTCTGTGTGGCATGATCAATGGGGTTCGGGGGATGAGGATTTTTCTCTACAACAAGGTTTTTCCAATGATTTAATTATCTCTGACTTGTGGCTTCACGGTAATTGGGATGTCAATAAATTGAATGAATTTTTTGGTGTCCAGGAAGTGTCCAGGAAGCTAGAATTTCCCAGGAAGCTAGAATTTCTAAAATCCCTATTAAGAATAGTATGAGGGATAGACCTTTGTGGAAATCCATGACATGTATCTCTCCCACCAAATTGCTTTATACTATTCTTTATCATTTTAGCAATTGGAGGTGAGGGCAGGTTATTTGGAATAAATATATTTCACCATCTATTTCTTTCTTCTTATGGAGGTATTTTCTAAATATGCTGCCTTTGGATGATATTTTGAAACTAAAAGGTTTGAAATTGGCATCTCAATGCTATCTTTGTAAGAAGAACTTGGAAACGGCCGCACATCTATTTTTTCTTTTTCCATTTACTGTTGATACTTGGAATATGTTTGGTAATCATTTTAATATTAATTGGAGGATTTCTTCCTCTATTCTTGATTATCTCTCTATTTGGAGAAAAGATACATAGGTGGATAAAAAGCTTTTTTGGTTTCCTCAGGTGGTTCTTTGGTTCATATGGATGACAAGAAACAATGCTAAATATGAGAATACTATGTTTCATCCTAATGTTACTGTTTCTAATATTCTTGCTCATTTTCAGAGAGCTTGTTAGGCTCTTTGTTTAGCCAATGATATGGTGCCGACGAGGTTGGGTAGGAGGGCCATCATCTTTAGATGGCAACCCCCACCTTTAGATTGGGTTAAGTTTAATATTGATGGTAGTTGGCATTCCAGTGATGCGGGTGCGGGGGGAATTTTGAGGAATCATGCTGGGCAGTGTCTGTTTTACTTTGCATCTCCTTTATTCGCCTCTACACCTTTAGAGGCTGAATTTTGGGCTTTATTGTTAGCCTTGCAGGTTGTTGCACAACTTAAGATATCAAAAATTATTTTTGAAACTGATTTACAAATACTTTTTAATGAGTTTTACAAGACTACTGAGCCTAGATGGGATTTTCTTGTCATTACAAATCAAATTTTTGATGTTATTCAAAGATATAATTTAACTATTCAGTTATCCTTTATTTATAGGGAAGGCAATTCCCCGGCTAAATGGCTTGCTAATAAGGGTAGAGTGGCTACCGAGGTATTTTATGGGATTCGTCCCATACGTAGCTTAAATATTTTATTATGGGTGACTTGATTGAGCCTCCCTTTTATTTTATCAGAATTTAGTTGGTTGAGCTTTATGTTTGAAATCATTTTTTACCTGGAGCAATTTTTCTTCTGTTTGTATGTGTCTTATGGCTTCAAAATATTGTCTCTCATGAGATTAGCGACATCGACATTGCGGATTAAGCTGAAATTGAGTTTATTGGTTGGTTCGAGCATGGGATTAATGTTTTGGCAAATTTTTTGGCAAATTTCTTTATAATACTTATTTATGCTGCTCTGTTCGTTGGACCATTTACCCATTTGATTCTGGAAAGTTATTTTCCCCCTTGTTTTATTAATAGTCTTGGTTCTATGTCATGCATTCTTCATGATACTTTGCTCCACATTTTTTTAGCTGGAAACTATGCACACCTGGAGTTTATGGCTGAGACTCTTTATGCCCCTATGTTGCTCTCATTTATGTTTGTACAAACTGTTCTTTATGTTGGTTCGTTGTGGTTTTTTAGATATCTTTCTCGCAGGTTACTAGGCTAGTGATACGAATTTTTGGGCCACCTATGCAGATCTTTTCAGGTTGCACTTACCTAGATTAACAGAATCCTTTTGCTTGGGATCTTACTCATTTCAATGTCTGTTGGAAGCTCTTATATTATCATTTTGCTGTTCGAGATCGCTGAGTTTTTGTCCTTTGTCTACACGTTGTTTTGGGTATACTTTTATTTGGTATACTATTTTGAGTAGCATGTATTTTTGGGTATACTATACCATTTTGTTTCCCTTTGCGTGGAGTTGTATTGTGGAATGGGGAACCCCTAAGACCTTAATATATTTTTTGCTTTTAGATGAGGATTCACTTTCCCTCCCTTATTTTGTAACATCCTTCTATATTAACGCGTAAGGAGCCACGAGCTGCTCTTTTAATTTAATGTTTTTTTTGCCTTGGTCTGTTGGTTAAGGGTTCGATCCCAACGTGACGCAAGGGCTCTAGAATTTTAGGCACACGGCACGAGCTCTCATCAAGGGTCCAAAAAACGCATGGAAAACCAATATTTAGACCTCTCTCAAATATTGATTTCCTTATTCCATCAACAAACATTTCGTTGGATTTTTGTAATTTTACTTTTGAAAGTTTAGTTTCTGATTTTGTTTACTTTCTCTTTCAACTGCATTTTAAATAACATTCATATTTAGTAGTTAATATTCAAACTTTGCACTTTACTTTTTCTATTTTTACAATAATACTTTACATTACAATCTCAAGAACTATTTACAGGCATTTCTAACTTTCTTGTGGGATCGATATCTAGGTCTCCATTAGAACCCTTTATTACTTGAGCGATACGTATACTTGCATTATTTTTAAAGGGGATTTTATAGTTTAGAAGAGTTTTAGTGATAAACTATTTTTATTAAAGTTATTTTTGTTGGGATTATGATACACCAAAAATATATGCATTTTTAGACCCATATTTTATACTTATTTTTGGTGATATTGTACCTTAATGGAAGTTATTTTGATGTTTTATTGCAGGCTGTTGATTTTTAGGACTTAAAGCAAAAAAGAAGAAAAAAGGATAGAATTTGGAGTTAAAATGATATTTTTGAAGAAGTACTCAACGCCGACCGTGCCAAGTGCAGCGCTGAGGTGCAAAACTACATAACATATGAAATTTTTACTCGGCGCCGACGGTGCCAAAGGCGGTTCAACCCCCGTTTCTAGAAGGTTTGATGTATTTGGACAATTTTTGAAGAGTTTTTGGAGGCACCTCTTGGAGAGCCGACCTTGGGCTTTGTATGGGGCCGAAATTCATCAAGAAAGTGACTTTTTTTTTCTTCAAGACATTCCTCCACGCTCCATTTTCGCCATTCTTCATAATCCATCTTCATCCCACCACCATATTAGAGTCCATTAGTGATTTTTCTTTTACAGTGATTTAGCGTGAAACTTTCTGTAAAAGAGATGGAGAAGGAGAAAAGTGAGAGATATCTTCTTCCTGCATTTCTAAGCAAAGTCTACAAGGGATTTGCTTTGAGAAAGAGTTTCAGAAAAATATTGTTTATTTATTAAAGTGTTCTATGAAATTTCTTTTATATATGAAATTTGTGTTTTTTGTGTCTTTCTCATGAAGTCTGAGTAGTTCACTCTATTTTTCTCCTTACTCTGAGATATGGTGAAATGAAGAGATAATATGATGTGCCAATATTAAAATATAAAATAAATTGTGATGATTTTTCAACTCCAAACTTAATTTACATTTTGATTTGGCCAATTGAATTGTTAAAATATGTTGTGAAACATATGATCTGGGAAATGGAGTAGGAGTTCTACAACAGAGTGAAGATCACATTTGATTCCTTGAAGGAGAATTTCGTTCATGGAATTAAATGAAAATAAATAAGGAAATATACTTTGCTGGGAGTAAAATTGGAGAATCTTTAGGGTGACCGACTAAAATCCTCAATTCGGTCTTAGTGTTTAAAAACTAAATTAAAACCTGAAGCGAGAGCTAGCCTTCTGGTGAATGGAAGTGGGAGCTATGGAGTGGGAGTCGATATCCTCCTAGCCTAACCATGGACCTAGCCATGAATTTAGGGACAAAACCTTGGATTTGCCAATGATTTTCTATGCACTGTATCAGGATAGAGAATTATAATTGCTCCTACATGGCACAATACATACTATAAACTTTGCATTTCTGTTTTGCTAATAGTTAAGTGCTTTAGTTTTGATAACATCTCAACATTTGAAATTAGTGACAGTGATTTTGTTTGATTTTCTGTAAATTTCCTAGTAAAACTTATAATTGTCAATTTACACCTTCCCTGTGGGATCGATATTTGGGGGTTAAATAAAAAGTCTTTTATTACTTCATAACGATATGTATACTTGCGTAGATTCTCATTATTAATTACTTATAATTATATATATTTTACACAACTTACTTTTCATATAAGGATCAAGTTTTTGGCACTGTAATGGTGTCAACTTCATAAATCCTCAACTTGGCACTGTAATGGTGTCAACTTCATAAATCCTTACATATAAAAAATCAGGATCAAGTTTTTGGTGTCATTGCGTGGGGAAGCTAACGAATAAACTCAGGTAAATTAAATAGTTTTGATAAATTAGGAAATTTAGAGATAATATATATACAATAAAAATATATTAAAAAATATAAAAAAGTCAAAAATATAAAAAGAATTTTACTTTGCTTACTTTATTTATTTATGTGAAATATTGGATATGAAGGCTTAGTACCTTACAATTTAGAGTTAGAACGTACTCTTAGAAAAATTTGAAAACAACAAAGAGAAATTAAAAATTTAAAAGAAATGGAAAATAACTTAAAAAATCTAATAAATGAGAATCGACAAAAAAATTTTAAAATATTATGCAAATCCAACATCAGATGAACTTCACTTGACTATTTAAAATCTTGGTGTTGCTGCTAATTCATTTGAGCTTAAGCGTGCTATTATCCAAATGATACAAAAAAACCAATTTGGAGGATCACCTACTGAAGATCCTAATTTACATCTTGCTAGTTTTCTTAAGATTTGCGCTACATTTAAATATGACGGAGTTTCTAATGATGCTGTTAGGCTTAGACTTTTGCTTTTTCATTAAGGGATAAAGCCATGGCTTGGTTAAATGCATTAGCACTTGGATCTATTAGAACTTGTGGAGAACTATCATAAAAATTCTTGGCTAAATATTTTTCACCTTCAAAACTGCTAAGCTTAGAAATAATATTACATCTTTTTGTCAGTATGAAGGGGAATCGATATATGAAGCCTAGGAAAGATTTAAAAATCTTCTTAGAAAATATCCACACCATGCTTTAATAGATTGGTTAATAATTCAAAAATTTTATAATGGATTAGTAGGATCATTTAGATCTACTATAGATGCTGCAGTGGGTGGATCATTAATGTCAAAACCTTTTGATGAAGCATATTCTTTAATTGAAGAAATGACTACTAACAATTTTCGATGACTCTCTGAAAGGGTAAATCCTAAGAGAGTAGCTAGTATTCATTATTAAGATGAATGTCTATTTTGACATCTCAAATTGCTGCTATTTCTAAAAAATTGATCAAATGGGAGTGATCTATTCTCAAATACCCCTAGTGTTAGAGGAAAATTCACTAGGTCAGATTATTGATGTTTAATCATCTTATGAAACTTAAAATGTTATAAATAATCTAAATAACAATCCCTATTCTAACTGACCATAGATGGAAAAATCACCCTAATTTTAGTTGGAATAATTATAACAATCCAGTGAATCTATCCGAAAATCTGAATAATCAAGGAAATCCTAATTTTTGACCTTATTATCCTCCAGGATTTAACTCCAATCCTAACCCACAAGTTAAGGAAAAG
>NW_018165034.1:343424-350945 GCF_001263595.1 Phalaenopsis equestris | reverse complement strand
CTGCTATTAGAAATATTGAAAATCAATTAAATCCAAAATATTCCCAATTTCATTTAACTGAACTTAGTAACAGACCTTCTGGAATTCTTTTGAGTACTGTGGAAGTTAATCCAAAAGATCAAAATAAAGAAAAAATTAAAGCTATTCAATTATGAAGTGGAAAAGAAGTTGAAACAAGGAACCAAAGAGAAACTGAAGTTGATGAAGAGAAGGAAGAAATGGAAAATGATCAACATGAAAATGAACAAACACAGGTTCCTTTAAAAAAACCATTACCTCTGTTTCCTCAAAGACTGAAGCAGAAAAATAAAGATAAACAATTTACAAAATTTTTGGAAATCCTTAAGAAATTAACGACAAATATTCCTTTTGTTGAAGCTTTGGAACAAATGCCAAGTTATGTGAAATTTATGATGGAAGTACTAAATAAGAAAAGGAGATTTACAGATCATGAGACTGTTGCACTCAGTGAAGAGTGTAGTGCTACTTTTTAGAAAAAGCTTCCTGAAAAATTAAAAGATCCTGGTAGTTTTACTATACCTTGTACAACTGATGAAAAGTTTTATGGAAAAGCTTTATGTGATTTAGGAGCGAGTATCAATCTTAAGTCCTTATCAATCTTTAAATGTTTAGATTTGGGAGAAAAATTCCCTACTACTATAACTCTTCATTTAGCTGATCGATCAATAACTTATCCAAAAGGAGTTATAGAGGATGTACTAGTAAAAGTGGATAAATTTATTTTCCCTGTAGACTTTATAGTATTGGATATGGATGAAGATAAATAGATTCCTATTATTTTAGGGAGAGCATTTATTGCAACAGGAAGAGCTATAATAGATGTGCAAAAAAGAGAATTAATAATGAGAGTTAATGATCAAGTTATAAAATTTAATATAACAAATGCTATGAAATATCCTGCAATAGAAAAAGATAATGAATGTTTTTAGATGGAAGTAGCTGATTATCTGAGTAATGAACAATTTAAGAATGAGTGTGAAGATAAATTAAAGTAAGGAGAAATTTTTAAGATGAAGATGGAATAAAAGGAGAAGATTTAGATTATATTCAGGGCAAATTTGAAACGTTAGACTTGTTGGAAAATAATAATAAAAATTTTATTCCTTTAAGTCTTAAACCACATGAAATTGAATTAAAGATATTACCTACCCATTTAAAGTGTATATTTTTAGGAGAATCATCTACATTTCCTGTTATTATATCATCTGAGTTAGCTAAAATTCAAGAACAAAAGTTGATAGAAATGTTGAACAAGTATAAAAAGGCTTTTGGATGGACTTTAACAGATATTAAAGAAATTAGTCCTTCAATTTGTATGAGATGAACAATATGAACCTAAAGCTTATCCTCATAGAAGATTAAACCCAATAATGAAAGAAGTTGTTAAAAAAGAGATTTTGAAATGGTTAGATGCTGGAATTATATATCCTATTTCAGATAGTGCTTGGGTAAGCCCAATTCACCGTGTTCTGAAAAAAGGAGGAGTGACTGTTGAAGAAAATGAGAAAAATGAATTAATGCCAATAAGACAAGTTACTGGTTGGCGAATTTTTATTGACTACAGAAAATTAAATATGGCCACCAGAAAAGATCATTTTCCTTTACCCTTTATACACCAAATGTTGGATATATTGGCTGCAAATAAATATTATTGCTTTTTAGATGGATATACTGGTTATCATCAAATTCCAATTGCTTTAGAGGACCAAGAGAAAACAACATTTACAAGCCCATATAAAACATTTACTTTTTGTAGAATGTATTTTGGAATATGCAATGCATCTGCAACATTTCAAAGATGTATGATGTCAATTTTTAGCAATTTTATATAACATGAAATGGAAGTGTTTATGGTTGATTTTTCTATATTTGAGACTTCATTTGAGTTATGCCTAAATCATGCCTAAATAATTTAGGAAAAGTTCTAGAAGTATGTGAAAAAGTCAACCTAGTATTAAATTGGAAAAAAAAACAATTTATAGTTGCAGGAGGTATTATGCTTGGGCATAAAATTTCTGAAAAAGGCATGGAGGTAGATCTTGCAAAAGTCCAAGTCATAGAAAAATTACCACCATCTACTAATGTTAAAGGGGTGAGAAGTTTTCTAGGACATGTTGCTTTTTACAGGCGCTTTTTACAGGCGCTACATAAAAAGGCGCTACATAAAAATTTTTTCAAAAATAACTAAGGCACTATGCCAACTTTCAGAAAAAGATAAGAAATTTGATTTTGATGAGGAATGCATAAAAGCATTTGAATTATTAAAGAAAAAGTTAGTCACTGGACCTATAATAGTACCACCTGACTGGGAAAAACCATTTTAAATAATGTGGGATGCTAGTGATTATGTTATTGGGGTTGTATTAGGACAAAGGCACGATAAAATTTTTAAAGTTATATATTATGCTAGTAAGACTCTAAATGATGCTCAAATTAATTATACAACTACTGAAAGAGAGTTATTAGCTATTGTTTTTTCCTTTGATAAATGTAGACCTTATTTAATTGGAACTAAATGTATAGTGCATACAGATCATTCTGCAATTAAATACTTAATGCAAAAGAAGGATGCTAAACCAAGATTAATTGGATGGATACTTCTATTGCAAGAGTTTGATTTTACTGTGATTGATAGAAAGGGAAATGATGATCAAATAGTTGATCATTTATCTAGGATAGAAATAAAAATATTAACTAATTTTGTAAATGAAATTTAAGAAAATTTCCCTGATGAGCAGCTATATAGTATTGATGAAATGAATGTATCATGATATACTGATATAGTGAATTATATTGTAAGTGATATTTTACCTCCACAATTAAAGAAATTTATATATGATTCAAAAGACTATTTTTTGGATGACCCATAATTATATAAACAATGTAAAGATCTAATTATTAGAAAATGTGTGCCTTATGAAGAAACTCAACAGATAATTGAAAGAAGCCATAATTCTGAATTTAGAACATTTTAGAACAAATAGAAATGCATATAAGATTTTGTAAATTGGATTTTGTTGGCATACTATTTTTAAAGATGTTATTGAATATATTAAAATGTGTGATAGATGTCAACGGGTAGGAAATATTTCTAGAAGAAATGAAATGCCTCTAAATTATACATTGGAAGTTGAAATTTTTGATGTGTGGGGATTAGATTTTATGGGACCATTTATGCCTTCATTTGAAAACTTATATATATTACTTGTTGTTGATTATATGTCCAAATGGATTGAAGCTATTGCTGTACCCAGATGTTATGCTCGGAGTGTTTCTAAATTTTGAATTAAAAATATTTTTACAAGATATGCAATGCCGAGAGTAATTATTACTGATAGAGGATCTCATTTTAAGAACAAGAGAATCAAAAAATTAATTAATTAATATGATATTATGCATAGATTCTCTATTGCTTATAATTCTGAATTTAGAACATTTTAGAACAAATAGAAATGCATATAAGATTTTGTAAATTGGATTTTGTTGGCATACTATTTTTAAAGATGTTATTGAATATATTAAAATGTGTGATAGATGTCAACGGGTAGGAAATATTTCTAGAAGAAATGAAATGCATCTAAATTACACAGTGGAAGTTGAAATTTTTTATGTGTGGGGATTAGATTTTATAGGATAATTTATGCCTTCATTTAGAAACTTATATATATTACTTGTCGTTGATTATATGTTCAAATGGATTGAACCTATTGATGTACCTAAATGTATGCTCGGAGTGTTTCTAAATTTTGAATTAAAAATATTCTTACAAGAAATGGAATGTCGAAAGTAATTATTACATATGGAGGATCTCATCTTAGGAATAAGAGAATATAAAAATTGATTAAGAAATATGATATTATGCATAGATTCTCTATTGCTTATTATCCTCAAACTAGCGGTCTAGCAGAAATATCAAATCATGAAAGTAAATGATTTTTAGAAAAAGTTGTAAATCCCTATAAATTGGATTGGTCTTTAGACAATATAAAACTGCATATAAAATTAAATAGCGGTCTAACAGAGATATCTCATTTTATGCATTATTGGCATATAAAACTGCCTATAAGACTCCTATAGGAATGTCCCCATACAGACTGATATTTAGAAAAAACATGTCACTTACCAGTAGAATTAGAGCATAAAATATTTTGGGCTATTAAGGAATTTAATTTTAATCCAAAAGATGTTTGTGAGAAAAAATTATTGAAACACAATGAACTTGAGGAAATAAGAAATGAGGCATTTGATAATGCAAAAATCTAAAAATAAAAATGAAAATATAGCATGATCGGAAAATTATTCAAAAGAAATTTGAACCTGAACAAGAAGTTCTATTATATAATACAAGATTGAGATTATTTCCAGAAAAACTGAAATCCTGATGGTTACGACCATTTAAAAAAGTGATTAAAGTCTATCATTATGGAACTATTGTTATTAAAGATCCTAATACTAGAAAGGTATTTAAAGTTAATGGGCATCATCTAAAACATTATTATGAAGGGAAAATACCTCAATTTAAAGAATTTTTAATGTTAAGTCAACCCAACTAAACAAATGGTGTGTCGGCTGACGACGTTAAACCAAGTGCTTTGTGGGAGGCAACCCATACATATTTATTTATGTATTATTATTTTGTTTGATAAGTGTCTTATATATTAGTAGATAATAATCCTACACAATTGCATTTATTATAAATAAAGTCAAATATTGGTATTGGAGAAAAATTTGGAATTAAATTGAACGAAAAATGAAAGTCAAAAAATTTTGGCCACTAGCGCCGACGGCGCCAGAATGGGCGTCGATGGCACCCAAGAAAATAGACCTCAGCGCTGACAGTGCTAATCGGGAGTATCAACAGCGCCGAGAGTGGTTTAACTGTTCAAATAACTTTTAGTAGAATTTGGTGGGATTTCACTCTATAATAATTGTTAGAAGGTGTTTTTAAAGTTTAAAAACTTCTTAGGGTGCCTAGAAACTTCCTATTTTTGGATTCCATGGCTTCCAATTCTAGAAATACTTCAAGGTATAGAGTTTTCAATAGAAGAAAATTTATTAGTTTCATTTATTAGTTTCGACGACGCGTAGCGATTATACGATAAAGTTATTATGAAAAAGAGATTGATCAAGGAAAGAGGATTTGTTAATCATGGATTGATCAATCCAAGTGTTACAGTTAATAAGATAATTTTGCAAAGGCAATGGGAAGTTCTGTATTACACTACCGTTGCGGTTGGCGTACCTGTTGGCAAAGAGGTCTTTATTTAACCAAGCGCTTTATGGGAGGCAACTCATACATATATGTTGATGTATTACTATTTTGTTTGATAAGTGTTATATATATTAGTTGATAATAATTCTAGACAGTTACATTTATTATAAATTAAGTCAAATATTGGTATTGGATAAAAAGTTGGAATTAAATTGGATGAAAAATAAAAGTCACAAAATTTTGGCCACTGGCGCCGACGGCGTCAGAATGAGCGCTGAAGGTGCCCAAGAAAATGATCCTCAATGCCGGCAGATCCAATCCAAAGTGCATGGTGTCGAGAGCGGTTTGACGGTTCATACCACTTTTGGCATACTTTGGCGGAATTTCACTCCATAATAACCGCTGGGAGGTGTATTTAAATCAATTATGGGATTCATTATGGATGGGCCAATTTATGGACTTGGGCATCCTTCTATAATTTTTCTGATTTGCAAATGAAATTTGGGAAAAAGTTTTATTACCATGATGATCATTATGTTGGTAATGGAAATGAAGCACTAAATGCTATTATGGATCATTCTTCACATGCTTCAACTCCATTAATACCACCAACAGTAGGAAGTTCGCTTGCTTTGGAGAAGAAAGTGAAGAAAACTAAAAGGGAACTTCAGAGTATTATGAATGCAGTGGGAGATCTTAAGTACATTTTTTATCACCTTGATTGGAGAATGAAAAAAAAATTTTGATCATACCGAAACTTTTGAAGCAGGATTAGTTTGGATGTTTAAAGAAAATAGGTGGATCGAAGAAAATTCAACAGATCAATTCCCGTACCTATCCTTCTACAACCTATCTTCTACAACCTATATGTTCATTACCAATCCATTGGAGATATTAGAAGAGGTGAAAGCACTGAAAATGAAGTGGAATGACTGAAGACTTTGGATTCTCTACTTGCTTAAGAATATTTATGTATTTGATGTAATTATGTGGATTTGATTTGGTTTGGTTTGTTTTTGCTTTAGAATTCTGAACTTTGATTATGTGTATAGTTTTGTGTCAGCTTTTAGTGTTGTGGCTTAATTTTGACGCTGATTTATAATTAGTTGAATGTGTGATTTATGAAATTTGTTAATAAAAAGTGTATTTTTAGTTTGTTGTTGTTTGTGAAAAAGATTGTTTGTGAATATTTATTTGTGAATTATTTTTAGATAAAAATTTATGTTTAAAAATACTAAAAAAACTTTGGAGTAAATTAAAAAGAAATTAAAAATTTGAAGAAATTGAAGTAAATTAAAAAGAAATTAAAAATTTGAAAAAAATCAAAATAGTGAATTTTGGGCCTTCAGTGCCTTCGACCCGAGAGCTGTAATAACCCCTTTAATTCATGATTTTCACCACAAAACCTCCATTTTTACCCCTAAAGTTACCTTCAACCTTCGGTTTTCACACTTAGGGCTTGATTTTGTGCAGATTTGAGGCGATTTAGAGGCCAAGGAACTTTGGATTTCATTTTCTCTAGGTAAGAGCTACACTTTAAAGTAAAATTTTTTTATTTTCACCAAAGATTTTTCTCACATTTCCTAGATCTGAATGTTTTTTTTAAAGATTTTGAGAAATTGCTTTGGTGAAAACTTTGGTGAAAAACTTTTACTTAATGGATTTAAGTTTAAAGTGCTTTACATTTTGATTTTCAAAATTTTAGAATTTATTCAGATTTTTATCAAATTTTTCTAGATTTCCTATGACACCAAGATCGAGCAAAAGAAAAATTGAATATGATGAGCAAAAGTTTGTTAGCTTTAAAGCTAGTGCTCAATTTCATAGGCTTCAAGAAAATAAGAAAGTGATTCCAGATTGAGGTTTCAAAAATTCGGGAGGAGAAATTGAACGATTGATTATCGTTCTGCAGTGGGAAAACTTCTACTATTTTACTACCGATGCGATAGCTGGGATAGTTATAGAATTTTATGCCAACTTTTTGGACGCTTCTGATGATTTTGTTTTTGTTCGAGGAAAAAGGGTGGAGTTTACTCCAAGAAAAATAAATGAGTTTTATCAATTAGAAGATGTTTATAGATATCAGTATCATTCATTATCTGCCACAAATGAGGCTTTAGATGAGGTTATTTCTTTTTTGATTGGTGAGAAAGGGGCTTGGGATGTAAAGAATGGAGTTAAAGTCAACTTTCCCTTTTCTATGATAAATGTAATATATAAGGCCTGACATTATTTTATTTCTAGGAGGATGATTCCAACAAACCATCATAGTGAAGTGACCAAGGATA
>NW_018165034.1:342367-343285 GCF_001263595.1 Phalaenopsis equestris | reverse complement strand
TGATGAGGAGAGGATTGAGCCTCAGAGACCGATTGGGCCTGCAGACATTAAGACTTATGAGTCCCATGTTTATTGGAGATCTGGAAGTAAGGCTAGGGATGTTCCTTCTACTTCTACGACTCCTACTTTTAATGAGCCTACTTCAAGTGACCCCAGTAACAGGGAGTTATTGGACAAGTTGATGATTCAACAGGGAGATATTTTGAGGATGGATCATAGGATGCTGAACATGGAGGCCAGAAATGCTCATACAGATGATCTGATTTGCCAGAAGTTTGAATATGATGCTGCTTATGATGATGCTTTAATGAAATACCTGAGGGGTGGTCATACAGTTCAGTTCCCTATTCATCCTATTTATACTCCATATCAACAGTAGAAGTTAGATGTTAATGATGAAGAGATGATGACTGGTGATCTTTTTGTTTATTTGTGTTGTACTTTGTGATTGTATTGTTTGTTTTGTGATATTTTTTAGACTCTCTTGTTATGTTGTAATGTGAAACTGTAATGTGAAAAATTGTTTTCATTTTTAGAATTTATTTTAGTTCTATTGTTAGTTTCAGCACTTTGTTATATGTATTGTAATTAACTCTTTCTCAGAAAATTTTATACATATTATATTATATTGAATTTAATGTTTTAAGCCTTATAGTTTTTCATATTAGCACCTGTAGTATTTCAGAATTTATTTGTAAAAATCAAAATCTTCAACAAGTATGAATTTTCTTTATGTATTTAATGCTTTCTTTCACCCTTTTTTTTTTAAAATTCTTCATGTAAATCTTTTAAAAAAATTTAAGCTTGGGGGGAGAAAAATTATTTTAAAAAAAAAAAGAGAGAACATAATTTTATTTGTCCTCACTTAACTATATTTTCAAAAATTTTAAATTTAACATGACCTTTGGTATTAGGGGT
>NW_018165034.1:330530-342258 GCF_001263595.1 Phalaenopsis equestris | reverse complement strand
TAAGATATTTGGTAAAAAAGAATAAGACTATGTTTTTCTATTTTAAGTAAAGAAATTTGTATTTTTGAAGTATTAAAAATCTTAAAAGATTCATGTAAAAAGAAAAAAAATTAAATTTTATGTAATTTTTAAGTTAATATAAATTTGTTAAGTTAAGTAATGTAAGAAGTTTTTAACTTTAAGAAGAGGATAGTGAAGTTCAAAATCATTAAAGGTCATCGAGTTATAGTAATCCTCACATACATAAGAAAAAAGAGAATAAGAAAAAAAAGAAAAAGGGGAATAACAAAAATCCTGAAAATTAAAGAAAAAAGAAAAAAAAAAGATGTGGGAAGAAGCTTGAGGAGATGCCTAATTAAAAATTGGCTTCACTTGAATTAACTTAAGGAAAAAGACTTGGACACATTTTCTAAACTTTTTATTTGAGTATTAGCTTAATGATTAGTAAATTTTTATGAAATTCTTTTTCATATGAATTTTCTAAGTAACTTTAGTATGACAAATTGCAATTTTTCTTGAAAGAAATAGAGGATCAGAAATCTTAGACTTAATTGCTGAATATCCTAGCACCTTTAATATTAACTGGAGTTGTTTCGAATTTTTCCTAAGTTATATTATTATGTTTAGAGAACTTAAATATGGAAGTTTAGAAGTTAAATTCTTTACCATAAGTCATATTTTTATGTCATATTTTACCATAAGTCATATTTTTATGTAGTAGAGGAGTTACTTGAGGACAAATGACATGTAATTTTGGAGGATTTTGATACACCGAAAATATAGGCATTTTTAGACCCATATTTTATACTTACTTTTGGTGATATTGTACCTTAATGGAAGGTATTTTGATGTTTACCTTAATGGAAGGGGAAGGTATTTTGATATTTTCTTGCAGGTTGCTGATTTTTAGGACATAAAGCAAAAAAGAAGCAAAAAAGATGAAATTTGGAGTCGAAATGACATTTTTAAAGAAGTACTCAACGCCGACCGCACCAAGGGCAGCGCCGACGGTGCATAATAACAGAACAACTGAAATTTTTACTCAGCGTCGATGGCGCCAAAGGTGGTTCAACCCCTATTTCTAGAAGGTTTGATGCATTTGGATGATTTTTGAAGAGTTTTTGGAGACACCTCTTGGAGAACCGACCTTGGGCTTTATATGGGGCCAAAAATTCATCAGGAAAGTGACTCCTTTTTGCTCCAAGACATTCCTCCATGCTCCATTTTTGCCATTGTTCATAATCCATCTTCATCCCACCACCATATTGGAGTCCATTAATGATTCTTCTTTTATAGTTTAGAGTTTGTGTGGTGAGATTTAGTGTGAAACTTTCTGTAAGAGTGTTAGAAAAGGAGAAAAGTGAGAGATATCTTCTTCTTGCATTTCTAAGGAAAGGCTACAAGGGATTTGCTTTGAGAAAGAGTTTCATATATATATATATTTTTTGTTTATTAAAGTGTAGTATAAACTTTCTTTTATATATGAAATTTGTGTTTTATTGTTTCTTTCTCATGAAGTCTGAGTAGTTCACTCTATCTTTCTCCCTACTCTGAGATATGATGAAATGAAGAGTTAATATGATGTGCCAATATTAAAATATAAAAAAAATTGTGATGATTTTTCAACTCCAAACTTAATTTACGTTTCAATCTGGCCAATTGAATTGTTAGAATATGTTATGAAACATATGATCTGGGAAATGAAGTATGAGTTCTACAACAGAGTGAGGATCATGTTTGATTTCATGGAGGAGAAATTTGTTCATGGAATTAAGTGCAAATAAATAGGGAAATATTCTTTGTTGGGTGTAGAATTGGAGAATCTTTAGGGTGACTGAATAAAATCCGCAATTTGGTCTTAGTGTTTAAAAACTAAAGCTAGAGTTAGCCTTCATATGAAGGGAAGTGGGAGCTCTAGAGTGGGAGTCGGGATCCTCCTAGCCTAGCCACGAATTTAGGGACTAAACACTGAGATTAGTTAATGATTTTCTATGCACTGTACCAACATAGAGAATTAAAATTGCTCCTATTTGGCACAATTCATATTATGAACATTTATCTCATCTTATTTTACCATAGCCTCATTGTAGTGGGAAGGCATTATTAATTCCCTATATTTATATATATTTTACACAACTTACTTTTCATATAAGGATCAAGTTTTCGGCGCTGTAGTGGTGTCAACTTCATAAATTTTTACATATAAAAAATTGGGATCAGATCACATTGCATATTTATTATTATATCTACCGTGTGTATTTTGTAGTATTGAAAAATCATTACAAAATTAACTCACTTAATCTACCTGCATCAAGGATGCAAAACCAAGACTTTTAAAATGGATTCCTCTTTTGCAAGAATTTATCTTTGAGATAGTAGATAGGAAGGGAGCTTAGAATCAAATTGTTGATCATCTGTCTAGGATTGAATTAGAAAAACCACATTGTTTTGAAAAATAAATTAATGAATATTTTTCAGATGAAGAATTTTTCAGCAGTAATGAGTGGTGTGTTCTGTGGTATGATGACATTGTGAACTTCATTGTTAGTGATATTATACCTTATGGAATGACACAGAAGAGGAAAATTTTATATGAAGTTAAGACGTATTTTTGGGATGATTCATCTTTATATAAATAAGGAAAGGATCTTATTATTTGAAGATGCGTGTCTTTAGAAGAAACTTATGAAATAATCCAAAAATGTCATAATTCTTATTTTGGGGGATAATTTGGTGTTGATAAAACAACATACAGAATTTTCCAATCTGGATTTTATTGGTCTGCAATCTTTAGAGATGTTAATGCTTATATCAAAAATTTTGATTTATGCCAACCCGTAGGCAATATTTCTAGAAGAAATGAGATGCCTCTTAATTATGTGTTAGAAGTTGAGATATTTGATGTTTGGGGATTAGATTTCATGGAACAATTTATACCATCTTTCAGAAATTTATATATTGTTAGCAGTAGATTATGTATCTAAAATGATAAAAGTTGTTTCTTTACCTCGATATGATGCTCAAAGTGTTGCAAAGTTTTTAAGAATGAACATATAAAAGTTGTTTCTTTACCTCGATATAATGCTCAAAGTGTTGCAAAGTTTTTAAGAATGAACATATTTTCTAGATTTGGGATGCCAAGAGTGATCATAACTAACGGGGGAAGTCATTTCAGAAATGCAGTGAAATTTCAAAAATGCAATAATGGAAAAATTATTAAAGAAATATTATATCAACTATCAAATTGCTACTGTTTATCATCGTCAAACAAGTGGTTGGCTAAATTATCCAATTGTGAAATTAAAATAATTTTGGAAAAATCTGAGAATCCAACCAAAATGGATTGGTCAGTCAAACTTGACTATACTTTGTGGGCTTCTAAGACTGCATATAGAACTCCTATAAGAATATCCCCATACAGGCTAATATTTGGGAAAGCTTGTTATTTACCAGTTGAACTTGAGCATAAAGTATATTGAGCTATTAAAATTTTTAATTACAATTTAAAGGATTCTGGTGAGAAAAGACTATTGAAATTAAATGAGCTTGAAGAGATTAAGAATGAATCTTATGAGAGTGCTAAGATTTATAAGGAGAAAATAAAAGAATGACATGATCGGAAGATAATAGCATGATCGAAGGATTCTTACAAAAAAATTTGAGCCAAAGCTACAAGTTTTGCTATAAAATGTAAGGTTATGATTATTTCCAAGCAAACTTAAGTCTAAGTGGATGGGCCCATTTATTGTGATAAAAGTTTATCCCTCTGGAGCTGTGAATATTAAAGATCCTAAAATTGAGAAATATTCAAAGTGAGTAGTCACAGGTTGAAACCCTACTTTTTAGGGCATCAACTTAAATTGAATGATCTTATGTTGTTGGGTTAACCATAATAGGTAATGTATACGTCAGACTGACGACGTTAAACCAAGCACTTTGTGGGAGGCAACCTATAGTTATATGTGTGTTTGTTTTGAATGTTAGGTTGTTGTGTTTGATTTAGAAAATTTTGGTAGTTGTTTAAATATATAATTATTTAGTAATGATTCTAATACTTTAAAAGATGAATTAGACATGTTAGAATGAGTTTATAGATGTTAGGATGATCTGTGCTAAATTAAGCACTGACGCTTAAGCGCTAACATTCGGCGCTTAAGTGCGGCAGTTTACTAAACATGCTAAATTACATTTTAAAAAGTTTTAAACTTGGTTTAATAGGTTTAAACTTAGGTTAGTGGTTTGAGAACGTGTCTAGAAGTTTTAGGTGTGTTCTAGAGCCTATAAATAGAAGGGTATGAGGAGAAGTCTCCCCACACTTTAAATTTAACCCTAAATTCTAAGTGAAGAGTGAGAGTTCTTGGAAAGATTTCATCTTGAGAAAGTGATTTGAAGAAGAAGTTCATTAGTTAGAGTACACAAGAGTTATACAACGGTTTCTTAGCCATTAATATTGAAGGGTCTAGCCGTTAGTATGGAAGGGATAGCAAAGAAAATCACTAAAATTGAGGTTGACGTGGCTTTAATTGAAGCAGAGGTGATGGAAGTTAATCCACATCTGGAGCATATGGGATGACAACTTAAGATGCAATTTAGCCATACCAATTTTGTTGAAGAAGTGGACAAGGCTATTGATCCTCAACAACTTCTTATGTGCACAGTATAACAATTTCTTTGATGATATTTTTTCACTTATGTTTCCTTACTTTGCAACAGAACCAAAAACTTGATCTTTGAGAAAATAAGAATTTAACTTTTTAATATATATATATATATATATAGAGAGAGAGAGAGAGAGGGATACTACACAAGTATATGTATCATTATCAAGTAATATAATACATTTTGATTAAGACTTGAATATCGAACCCACAGGGAAAATACGCAATACGCACAAACTTTCTATTTTTTAAAAAGACAGTTACTTAAACTATAGATATTTTCTCAATAATTAAAATCCAATTCTTTTTGATATTTTGACAAAACAATAAAACATCTAAAGATAACTTGAGTTTATGTAAAATAGAAGTACTTGATATGAAAATATATTTCTTTTTATCATGAATCAGTAATAAGTATAGGAATTCTGTTGTGGAAGTATGCAAATTGTGCTGTGTCAAATAGGAGCAATAATATTCTTTAACCTTACTAGAGATGTTATAAAAATGCTATAAAGAACATTGGCTAATTTAAAATTTGAATAGTTCTAAAGACTTGTTAGGCAAGGAAGTAACTAGCTCTCACTATAGAGTGCCCTCAATTCCCTCCACCTGGGGGCTAGCATCTCGTATCATAACCTAATTCAATAAACAAAGTTGGGGGCTTTAACCTGTCTCTTTAAAGTCCTTTAACTCTACACCCTTCAAAGATTATTTCCCTATTTATTCGCACTAAATCATATGCACTACATTCTCATTCATACAACCTCATGTGATTCTTTTCAATTTTTGACTGAGACAATACCAACCCGGTTCTTACATGTTCTCACAAAAAAGTTTAACATCTGGATAGGCCAAATCAAGAAATAAATTAAGTACATGGATTTAAATCATGAAAACTTTTTCCAACATTAAAGATCAATACTCTCCACAACCTCCATCCAACACTTCTAATTATTTATCATTTTATGGAGAAAGATAAATAAAACTACTCAGATTCCATGAAGAAAACAAAATCACACTTTAGTTTAAAAGTAGAAATCATTGTCAAACTAACAAGAAGTCTCAATTAAAACCAAAATTAGTTTAATAACAAAAGATAAAAACTTATCTCAAATCCTCAACCAAATTCTTGAAGTTCCTTTAAATCTATTCTATTTTACAATACTCTTGACTTTCATAATAAAACTAAAAACAAGAGGGATAAAGTAAATTTGTGGTACATGAAAATCTCTCCAAAACTCTCTCAAAACTCCCCTTTTCCAACACTTTTCAAAACATTCAAGCACACTTCAAAAAGTCTCAAGTTCCTTCTTTTATAGATCTGCAAGAGGTGTCTTGATAACTCTTCAAAATGTGTCCCAATTCGATGTATTCTCCACAGGATGCCTCCTTTCATAAGTCCTTTTATCATAATTTCCTTTCTAGTTGTCTTAATCACCCTCTTTAGCCAATAGGTGCCTCAAATGTCCTTCAAAATTTGGTAAAATTAAGTGAACCGTCACATAACTGCCTCTGACACTTAAGAGCGGGGCCTCTGGCACTTAGGCGCGGCCTTCTCTGTTTCACCGGCACTTAAGCACTGGATCTGGCGCTTAGGCGCCAAGCGCTGGATCTGGCGCTTAGGCGCCAAGACACTTTAGCACAATTTTCACATTTTTGCTCCAAATTTGATCATTTTTCACTCCTTTTAGAATTTTTTACCTTTTTACTTGTACCCGAAAGAAAAACACACAAATACCTTCCATTAAAGCGCAATATCTCAAAAATAGTTATAAAAATGTGTCTAAAAACACTATATATTTAAGGCGTATCAGGGTGGCTCTCAGTTTTAGGGTTTTTCGACCACTAGGCCAGCTGACAGGACCAAGGGTGGTGGCCAAAGGAGTCAGGTGAGCCAGAGGGAGTGTTAATTATGATTAACCCTTAATGGTCTGGCATGATGATGGAGATATTTTGGCTTAAGCCCAAAGAGACCAACTTAAATTTTAGAAATTTTTAATGTTAAGAAATATGAAAATATGAAATCCTATCAAATTCAGAAATATTGTAGATTTTCCAAATTTAGAATTTAATCCTTTTATTATCTCCACTTAAAAATTTTTATTAAAAATAATTTTACTTACTATATTATATCCCTGAGCTTAAGAGTTTCTCAAGTCTTATACTTTAAAAAGTTCAAATGTGGAACCAATTTTTCATTAGGCACTATTCCTCAAGCTTTTCCTCCCTTACTTTATTTCTTCTTTCTTTTTCTTTTTCTTTTGCTTTTTCTTATCTTTTTTTCTTTTTCTTTTTTTTTTCTTTTTCAGGCAAGGATTACTATATCTGGATAGGCCTTTAATGGTTTTGAATTCCACTTCTCCTTTCCTAAATTAAAGTCCTGATATAAATCTTTTACTTATAAATGTAATAATAGTTTTAAAAATTATTTTTAATAAAAGAAATTTAAGTATTAAAAATAAAAGTCTAAATTTCTAAATTTTTAAAAAATGCAATTTTTCTTAATAAAGATAGTTACACTATATTAAACATTTTTTACACTAAAAACTTTTTATTGAAAGTTTTTCCTCATTACTCAAAATTTTAACTAAATTTTTTTACTCATTTCTAAAATCAAATTTTACTTCCCTAATATAACTTCATATACATGATCATTTTTCTTTTCAAATCAAATTCACTTGTAGCATATTTGAGAACAACTAAAATTCATGTTTTGAAAATACTTTTCATCCCCCCAAACTTAAATTTTTAACAAGATTAAACATTTTAGCAACAAACATATATAAGCAAATGAAAATTTGAAATAACATGCTTACAAGAATTTTTATACCCTAATTATACAAGTATAAAACAAAAAACAGAAGTAAAATTAACTTTTGATCAATTTTCTATCATTTTCATTTCAATTCAACATGTAGAGATTCCATAGACTTCTAATTAGTGGGTACAAATATAAAAACAAACCAACACACTAACTTTGATTCTTAGTCTCAACAATAAAATAAACACTCTAACAAGATAAAAGAAAAATACAAGGTAGCGGTTTTCTAAGTTTAAAATTTAAAAGTAAAGTTAGCAAGATTTTTAACTTTTCACAAGTCATAGAAATATGTTCAATCCTTAACTAACAAGCACAATAATCAACACATAGCAACAAGTACTACCCTAGAATTTATAGCAAAATACTAATAAAACACAACATCACAACACAATTAAACAAAATAAAAGTCTCACACATCATAAAGTCTAAACAAGTACACAAATGTAAATGTAGCAAGTCCAAACCACATAGTCCAACACATATTACACACACATAGTCCAACACATATTACAAACATCAAAATAAATAACTCAGTCCTCCTCATCATCCTCAGAATCACCGCTTTTTCAGACATTTATAGACTCATAATCAGGGTATCTAGGATATGGAGGAAATTGCACTCCTGGTTTACCCCTAATAAGGTTTTCCAGAGATGAATGAAATTTCTCCTCATAATCACTTTTTCTTTTATTGTACCTATCAATATGATCCACAAAGCTTTCTAAATTTCTTACCTTATCTATGGTATAGTTGATATTGTCCATCATCCTAAGCAATAATTAACTTTGAGTTTTTTTAGACTCACCTCTAGAAGTAGAAGCTCGTGAGGTAGATGGTCTAGATGTAGAAGCAGCAGAGGTAGAAGCAGCAGACATTGTCATTTTATAACTCCTTGAAAATCCTCCTCTCCAGCGAAAAATAGAATGCTCCGAATATGACTTTACATTAACACTTATTATTGGCTTTAGAGACAATAGTACTTCCTCCCAGCTATCATATCTCACTCCATCCTGTTCACATAAAGAAAAGATCAAGAAAGCAAATCTCAGACCTGTAATAGTAACGACAATGGCAAAACTGATGATAGTTCTAAAGATCAAAGCTCTAATATTGATGAGCTTGCCTTCATGAATATAATAGTTCAATGTTGCTCACTCTCTGGTAACTTTGCTGAAATGATTTGTAGGTAATAGAAGGGCTGAAATAAAATAATTTCATGCCTTTGAAGGTGCACTCAACTTAAGGTGGAAAAATTGACTCTTCTTTCATTTGTAATTTTCTAGAGCCCTCTTCCAACAATCAAATAAGAAATAATCTCATCTAGCTCCGTCTCAGTAGGACTATGGTTTGCATAAAAACACAAAGTATCAGGTGGTAGATGATAAAACATATTGATTACCTATGATGAAAAAGGTACCAATTTTCCTCTAACCATTACTCAGTCGTTTCAGCCTCAAGTAGGTTAGCATAGAACTCCGTAACAACAAAAATAACGGCCACAGCAGAAAAATAGCAGAATCATTCCCATTGTTGGCAAACGATAAGATCTTCTACGGATCCACCTGGACTCTTGAAACATCGCTCATGGATAAGTTTTTGTGATTGCAAAGCATCACTGTACCTATCTTGAGCTTTCAAACTCACAAATTTGCTCGAATCAAAGTGCTATTTTCTTTTGCTTTTCTACATTCTTAGTGCCATTCTACAAATTTCATAAAATTCCACAATAACTTCAAAAATCAAGTCTAATCCACTAAACTAAACTCCTATAAGTAAAAATTACACTTTCTATGCAATTTCCATAGATTTTTCCTCATTTTTTACCATGAATAATGATTTTTGGGTTCTTCCAAATGTACTCAAAATATATGGTGAAAATCCAAAATTTTTACATATAAGTGATGCTCTTACCTCAAGAAATCTAAATCTAGAAATCTAAATCTAGCAATTTTCAAGAAATCTAAATCTAGCAATTTTTTCTCAATTCCACCAAGAAATCTCCATGAAATGACTTACCCTAGACTTTCAAATCGTGAACTCGAGAGGTTGAAGGTGACAGCGAGAGTAAAAATGGCAATTTTTGGGGTTATTTTTCACTTTTAACTATTGGCAAACCGGTTTTAGTGAACTGACACTTAAGCGTGGATAAATGGCGCTTAGGTGCCTGCCTCTTGGGTTACATCGCGCTTAAGTGCGAGAATGTGGTGCTTATGTGCTAGTACACTATTTTTAATATTTTTGAACTTAAGTAAAATGCACTATTGGCTTAAGTATACCACCCCTAAATGGTCTTATAACACTTAAATGACTATTATGAGTATTTTCTTCTCCCTTAACTCTCCTTTTTCCCAAAATTCTCTTGTATAACTAATTCAATTTGATGTTAAAATAACACAAATTTTCACAAAAACAAACATATACATTCATTCATAAATGAATACAAATACATATAACACTTAGTTCGTGATACACTTAAAATATATTATGCTTTTAGACACATTTTTATATCTATTTTTGAGATATTGCGCTTTAATGAAAGGTATTTTTGTGTTTTTCTTGTAGATACAGGTAAAAATGGTGAAAAATGCTTAAAGGAGTGAAAAAGGATCAGATTTGGAGCAAAAAGCTGAAAAAATGTGCAAAAGAGCTTTGACGCCTAAGCGCCAGATCTGGCGCTTACGCACCGGTTAAACAGAGAAGGTCGCACCTAAGCGCCAAAGGCCACGTGCTTAAGCGCCAGTTGCAGTTATTGGATGAGTAAATTTGGTTTCTGTGAATTTTGAAGAGGTTTTTGAGCCCCCCATTGGCTTAATAGGTGGTTATAACCGCCATGGACGAAAATTATCATAAAAAGATGCATCTCTTGGGGAAATACATCGAATCTAGACATATTTTGAAGAGAAACCAAGGAGCCTTTTGGAAAATTATAAAATAAAGAAGAGAGGACTTTGAAAAGTGTCCTGAAAAGGTTTGAAAAAGTGTGAGTCCTGAAAGTATTGGAAAGTTTTGAAAGTTCTCATTTGGGGAGTTAGTTCAGAGAGATTTTCAGGTACCACTTTTACTTTTATTTTATCTTTTTTGTTATTTTATTTTGAGTGATTGTAAAGAGAAGAGAATAAAAGGAACGTCAATAGTTTGGTGGAGGACTTGAGATAAGTTTTTATCTCTTTGTTTTAAGACTACTTTTAGTTTTAATTGAGACTTGTTATTGGTTTGACAATGATTTCTTCTTTTAAACTAAAATGTGGTTTTGTTTTCTCCATGGATTCTGAGTATTTTTCTTTATCTTTCTTCTTAAAATGATAAGTAATTAAGTTTTGGATGGAAGTTGTGGAAAGTATTGATCTTCAATGATGGAAGAAGTTGTAATGATTTAAATCCATGCACTTTGTTTACTGCTTGATTTGGCCAATCCAAATGTTAAAATTTATTGTGAGAACATGTAAGAATCGGGCTGGTATTGTCTCAGTCAACAATTGGAAAGAATCACATGAGGTTGTACGAATAAGATTGTAGTTCATATGATTGAGTGCAAATAAATAGAGAAATATTCATTAAAGGGTGTAGAGTTAGAGGACTTCAAAGTGATAGGTTAAAGCCCCCAACTTAGTTTATTATTTTAGGTTCTAATATGCGATGTTAGCCCCCAGGTGGAGGGAATCGAGAGAACACTAGAGTGAGAGCTAGTATCTTCCCTGCCTAGCCGGTCTTCAGAACTATTCAAATTTTAAATTAGCCAATATTCTTTATAGCATCCGGGTAGAGAATTAAAATTGCTCCTATTTGGCACAATACATATTTAAACCATTTATCTCATCTCATTTCACCAAAAACTCATTGTAGTGGGAAATATGTTTTTTCATATTAGAAAACTTCATAACGTAAACAAAGTTTAGTAGTTATTATTTTAAACTCTGCATTTAAGTTTTGCTAGTAGGTAATAACTTAGTTTTTTTAGCATCTTACACATTCGAAATTAGTGACAATAATTTCGTTTGATTTATGTGAATTTCCTAGTTAATTTATCATTTCAAATTTAAACCTTCCCCGTGAGATCGATATTTGGGACTTAAAACCAAAAGTCTTATGTTACTTGATAACAATATGTATACTTGCGTAGTATCCTAATATATATAAATTAAAAGTTAAATTCTTATTTTTATTCAGGATCATTTTTTTAATTTTGTTATAAAGTAAGAAAATATATGTGAAATATAATCTGAATTATTGTTGTACTGTGCATATTAGC
>NW_018165034.1:327689-329677 GCF_001263595.1 Phalaenopsis equestris | reverse complement strand
AATAATTTTCAATGGCCTTCTGAGAGGGTAAATCCTAAGAAAATAGCCAATATTCATGAAACTGATGCATTTACCATGTTAGCAAATCAAGTTGTTGCAATTTCAAGGAAGTTAGACCAATTTGGAATAAATTTTTCTCAACCAATATCCATGATTGAAGAGAATTCATTAGGCCAAACAGTAGATTCTCAAGCATCATTAGAAACTTTGAATTCCATAAATAATATGCAAAATAATCCATATTCAAATTATTATAACCCAGGTTAGAAGAACCATCCCAACTTTAACTGGAATAACAATTTAGGTGATAATAATCAGTAACGGGGGAACAACCAAGGAAACCCATTGGGAAATTGGAACAACCAAGGGAATAATAATTATAGATCTACTTATCCTCCAGGTTTCAATACTAATACATAGTTTAAGGAGAAGAAGTTGTTTATAGAAGAAGTGGTGTTTCAAATGAGAAATCAATTACAAAGTCAAGGAGCTACAATTAGAAATATTGAGAATTAACTTGGGCAAATAACAAATTCATTAAGTAATAGATCCCAAGGAACACTTCTTAGTGATACTGAATCAAATCCAAAAGACTATAATAAAGAACAAGTAAAAGCTATTCAACTTAGAAGCGGAAGAGAGTTGGAAGGTTGGGTTCAAAAATAAATTGAAATAGAGAGAGAAGAAATTGAAGAATTAAAAGAGGATGCTCCAAAAGATTCTGAGAGACCTATGGATGACTTTTCAAGAACAAGTAAAAGCTATTCAACTTAGAAGCGGAAGGGATTGAAGTATTCATGGATGACTTTCAGTGTTTGGAACTTCATTTGACTCATGTTTATACCATTTATCCAAAGTTCTTAAGATTTAGTCCTTAACTGGGAAAAATGTCAATTTATGGTAGCAGGAGGAATTGTATTAGGACATAAAATATACGAAAATGGTATGGAAGTAGATCCTGCTAAAATTCAAGTGATCGCAAATATAACTTATCCAACAAATGTAAGGGAAATTAGGAGTTTTTTAGGATATGCTGGATTTTACAGACAATATATTAAAGACTTTTCAAAGATTGCTGAGCTTTTATGTCATTTACTGGTGAAATATGAAATTTTTATTTTTGATGAGGAATGCCTAAAAGCTTTTAAGTTGTTAAGAAAAACTAATCACTACACTACTTATAGTTTCACCAAATTGAGAAAAACCTTTTGAATTAATGTATGATGCTAGTGATTATGTTATTGGAGTTGTTTTAGGACAAAGATATGATAAAATTTTTAAAGTTATTTACTATGCTAGTAAAACTCTTAATGAAACTCAAATTAACTATACAATAACTAAAAAAGAGTTATTAGCAATAGTATATGTTTTTGACAAATTTAGATCATATTTAATTGGAACTCATTGTGTAGTGCATACATCTCATTCTACTATTAAGTATTTAATGAAAAAGAAGGATGCTAAACCTAGACTTATAAGAAGGATTATTCTTTTGCAAGAATTTGATTTTGTAATAGTATATTGGAAGGGGATTGAAAATCAAATTACTGATCATTTGTCCAAGCTTGAATTAGAAAAACTACTCTGTTTTAAAAATGAAATTAATGAGCATTTTCCAGACGAAAAATTGTTCACTATTAATGAGTGGTGTCTTCCGTGATATGCCGAAATTGTGAACTTTATTTTTAGTGATATTATACCCTATGGAATGACATACCAAGATAAGAGGAAATTTGTTTTTGAAGCTAAGACCTATTTTTAGGAAGACCCTTTTTTATATAAACAAAGAAATGATTTGATTATTCGAAGATGTGTACCATTAGAAGAAACTTATGAGATTATCAAAAAATGTCATAATTTTGATTTTGGGGGACATTTTGGTGTTGATAAACAACATACAAAATTTTACAATATGGATTTTATTGGCCTACAATTTTTAGAGATGTTAATGCTTATATCAAAACTTGTGATAGATGCTAAAGAGTAGG
>NW_018165034.1:322862-327075 GCF_001263595.1 Phalaenopsis equestris | reverse complement strand
TGCTATATAATTCAAGGTTAAGATTATTTACAGGCGAACTTAAGTCCAGCTGGATGGGCCCATTTATTGTGATTAAAGTTTATCCTTATGGAGCTATGGATATTAAAGATCCTAAGTCTTAAAAAATATTTAAAGTTAATGGATATAGAATGAAACCTTATTTTATAGGGGATCAGCATAAGTTTAATAATGGAATGATATTGGGTCAACTAGAGTAAGCACGCGTTACGTCGGGCTGACGACATAAAACCAAGCGCTTTGTGGGAGGCAACCCATAGTTATCAGTGTGTTTTTATTTAGATTGTTGTTTTATGTGTGATTAAGAAAATTTGGGGTAGTATTTTTTATACTATTATGTGTTAGTATTGATTTTAAGACTTTATTTAGTGATCTAGACATGTTAAAATGAGAATTTGGACGTTAAGTTGACTAGTGCAAAAATGTGCACTGACACTTAAGCGCCAAATCCGGAGCTTAAGCGCGGCAGTTTAAAAGCATGTGTGAAATTAATATTATAGGTGGAAAAACTGCCTAGAAGTTTGCAAAAACATGCCAAGGCAGTTTCTAAACATGTCTAGGAGTTATTGGAAGGATTTAGGCCTATAAATAGAAGGGTTTAGTGAAGGAATTTCACTCTAGATCATTTCTAGCCCTAAAGTCTAAGAGAGAGAGAGAGATTTTAAGATGATGTCTTCATGGGAGATGGATTTGAAGAAGGAGGCGACCATGAGGAAGAAATTCATTAGTCAAAGTGCACAACAGATTTATACGTTTCTTAGTCTTTAGTATTGAAGGGATATCCTAAAAAATACATAAAATTGAAAATATCATGTCTGTACTGGAGATTAAGGTATTGGAAATTCTTGCGCATCTTGGGCTCAATTAAAGTGTCCAAATTGGTTTTAAAGACATTTGAAGTGATTTTGGATGTTTTGGGAAAGTTTGGGGTGCCAAGGGTGTTTTTGTAATTTTGGCAAATTTGGGGGTATTTGGTAATTTGACAACTTTCTATTGCAATTGCTTAAGGAGAGACTAATGAGAGACAAAATTTGTTCCTTCTAATGAAGAATGGAATTAAATTCAGTTCAATACCTCTGTTTAATAACGTTTAAAGTCGTTGTCTTTAAGGGTTTTAGTGTTTAAAACTTGCTTTTAGTGTTTGTGTTACTTAGGTGTTTAATTGTTAAAGATTGTTAAGTGTTTGTATTTAGGAAAATTTTCTCATCCAAGATTATTTGGAATGAGAACTAAGTCCGTAAATGTATTTGTACTCGTTTGTGAATTAATATAAGTTTGTTTGTGTGAAATTTTGTGTTGTTTTAGCCTCAAATTGAAATAGTTATTAAGGAGAATTTTGAGATAAAGGAGAGTTACACGAAGTTGAAAATAGTCATTTAAGTGCTATGAGACCATTTAGGGGGGGCTTACTTAGGCATTAGGCAAATTGTGCATTTTACTTTAATTTTAAATTTTTGAAAATCGTGCGTTGGTGCCTAAGCGCCACTTACCTGCGTTTAAGCGCCAGTTCACGAAATTCGGTTCACGAATGATTAAAAGTGAATTTTTTTAGCCAGAAATTGCCATTTTTAATGCCACTGTCACCTTCTTCCTCCCGAGTTTGCAATTTTTGAGGGCTAGGGCACATCTAAAGTGAAGATTTCTTGGTGGAATCAAGTGAAATTTGCTAGATCCAAGTTCTTTGAGATAAGAGCTTTACTTCTATTTAAAAATTTTGGATTTTCACCATGTATTTTGAGAACATTTGGAGAAATTCAAAAATTCACTATTCATGGTGAAAAATGAAGAAAAATCTGAAGTTATTGCATGGGAAGTTTAGTTTGTGCTTTTGGAATTTTAGTTTAATAATTTAAACTTGATTTTTGAAGTTATTATTGGAATTTATCAATTTTGTAGAATGACACTAAGGATGAAGAGGAGCAAAGGCAAAGCCCCTTTCAATTCAAGTAAATTTGTTAGTCAAAAGCTTAAGATCAGTATAGTGATGCGTTGCAATCATGCAAACTGATTCAGGAGAGATGTTTTAGAAATTCAGGTGGAGACATGGAAGATTTAATTATTCACCGATAGTAGGAACAATTCTGTTGTTTCTCTGTGGTGGCAGTTATATTATTGTGAGGGAGTTCTATGCATATCTCTCTGAAGCTGAAGAAAATCGAGTCATGGTTTGAGGGAAGTTGGTACCTTTTCTGTTAGAGGTAATGAACTTGTTTTACCATTTACCACCGGATATGTTATGTTTTTTATGCAAATTATAGGCCTAATGAAGCAGAATTAAACGAGATTAATTCTTACTTGACTTTTGGGAGAGGACTTTGGAAGATAACTAATGAAAGGGGAGTTAACTTCCCAACTTCAAAGTTATGTGCACCTTTAAAGGCCTGGCACTGTTTCATTTATGCTCGTCTGCTTTCGACCAATCATTTCAGTGAAGTGACCAGAGAAAGAGCGAAGTTGAACTATTGTATTTAAAAGGGAAAGCTCATCAATATTAGAGCTTTAATCTGTCAGACTATCATCAGTTCTGCTACAACTGTTACAATTATAGGTCTGGGATTTGCTTCCTTGATCTTTTCTTTGTGTGAGCAGATTGAAGTTAAATATGATAGCTGGGAGGAAGTATTATTACCTCTAAAGCCCATCACTAAGGTGAATGTGAAGACTTATTCTGAGCATTCAATTTTTTGCTGGAGAGGAAGATTTTCTAAAAGCTATGGAATGGAGACGTCTGCTGCTTCTACATCTTGACATTCTACCTCACATGCTTCTACATCTCGAGTTGAGTCTACTGATACCCGATATGAGTTATTACAGAAGATGATGGATAATATTAATTTTACTGCTGATAAAGTACAAAATAAGGTACATAATTTAGAGCATTTTGTAGATCATACTAATAGTTACAGTAGGAGAAAGAGCAGTAGGAGAAAGAGCGATTATGAAGAGAAATTTCACTCATCTTTGGAGAGCCTGATTAGAGGTGACCCAAGAGTGCAATATCCTCGATATCCTGATTATGAGCCTGCAGAAAAGTGGTATAGCGGTGATTCTGAGGATGAGGAGTAGGATTGAGATATTTTTATGTTTGTTTATGTTGAAGACTATGTGATGTAGTACTGCTACATTTGTTTTATGTTGATTTGGACTATGTACTATGTTATGTTTTGGACCTGTTATATTGTTATTGTGATGTTGTGTTTTGTTATAGGCCTGTGTTAACATTCTAGAGTAGTAACTATTGAAGTGTGCTGAATATTGTTTTAGTTATATTAGGATTGAACTTGATTCTATGTCTTTTGAAAAGTTTAAAAATCTAGCTAACTTAGATCTTAAATTTAATTTTCTGAAACTGCTACCGTGTATTTTTCTTTCATCATGTTAGCTTGTTTGTTTTTATGCTGAGATCGTGAAATCAAGTTAGTGTGTTAGTTTACCTTTGTGTTTATACCCACTGCTTAGAAGTCTATTGAATCTCTACACGTTGAACGTTGAATTGAAATGAAAATAATGTTAGAAAATTTGATCAAAAATTAATTTTACTCATGTCTTTAGTTTTATACTTGTATAATTAGGATGTTAAAATTCCTGTTAGCATGTTTTTTCAATTTTCATTTTTTGCCCATATAATTATTTGACGCTAAACTGTTTAATCTGTTAAAAATTTAAGTTTGGGGGGATGAAAAACATTTTCAAAACTGACATTTTATTTGTTCTCAAATGTACACAAGTGAATTTACTTTGAAAAAAAAATTTGATTATGTATATGAAGTTATATTAGGGAAGTAAAATTTGATTTTAGAAATGAGTAAGAAAATTTAGTTAAAATTTTAAGAAATGAGAAAATTTGTTATATGAAGTTAAAAATTTTTAGTATAGAAAATGATTACTATAAGTGACTATCTTTAGTAAGAAAAATTACATGAAAAATTTAGATAATTTAGACTTTTATTTTTAATACTTAAATTTCTTTTACTAAAATAATTTTCAAAACTATTATTATATTTATAAGTAAAAGCCTTATACCAAGACTTTGTTTTAGGAAAGAAGAAGTGGAATTAAAAATCAATAAAGACCTATTCAAATATAGTAATCCTTGCTTGAAAAAGAAAAAAAAAAGAAAAAAAGAAAGAAAAGAAAAAAAGAAAGAAAAGAAAAAGAAAAGAAAAAAAGAAAGAAAAGAAAAAGAAAAGAAAAA
>NW_018165034.1:317136-322563 GCF_001263595.1 Phalaenopsis equestris | reverse complement strand
AACTTTAAGTTGGTCTCATTTACTGAATATTTTTTCTAAATTGGACTACTATATTTCTAAATCTAAATTTTAGTAACTCCTAAAGAAACTCATGTACATATCATACATATTTAGTTTTTAAAGATTAAAGTGTCACTTGAGGACAAGTAACATTTTAAGTTTGGGGAATTTTGATACACAAAAAACATAGTGTTTTTAGACACATTTTTATACCTATTTTTTAGACATTGCGCTTTAATGGAAGGTTTTTTGGTGTTTTTCTTGCAGATACAGGTAAAATCGGTGAATAATGCTTAAAGGAGTGGAAAAGGATCAAATTTGGAGCAAAAAGGTGAAAAATGTGCAAAAGAGTTTTGGCGCCTAAGCGTCGGTTAAATAGAGAAGGCTGCGTCTAAGCGCCAGAGGCCCCGTGCTTAAGCGCCAGTGGCAGTGATTGGGCCAGAGTGATTGGACCAGTAAATTTAGTTTCTACGAATTTTGAAGGGGCTTTTTAGGAACCCATTGGCTTAATAGGTGGTTATAACCACCATGGACAAAAATTATCATGAAAGGATGCATCTCTTGGGGAAATACATCAAATCTAGGCAAATTTTGAAGAGAAACCAAGGCACCTTTTAGAAAATTATAAAAGAAAGAAGAGAGGACTTTGAAAATTATCATGAAAAGGTTTGAAAAAGTGTCCTGAAAGTATTGGAAAGTTTTGAAAGTTCTCATTTGAAAAGTTAGTTCGGAGAGATTTTTAGGCACCACTTTTACTTTTATTTTATCCTTTTTGTTATTTTATTTTGAGTGATTGTAAAGAGAAGAGAATCAAAGGAACTTTAAGAGTTTGGTGGAGGACTTGGGATAAGTTTTTATCTTTTTGTTTTGAGACTACTTTTGGTTTTAATTGAGTATAGTTGTTGGTTTGACAACGATTTCTTCTTTTAAACTAAAGTGTGGTTTTGTTTTCTTCATGAATTCTGAGTAGTTTTCTTTATCTTTCTGCTTAAAATGATAAGTAATTAAGTTTTGGATGGAAGTTTTGGAAAGTATTGATCTTTAATGATGGAAGAAGTTGTGATGATTTAAATCCATGTACTTCATTTACTTCTTAATTTGGCCAATCCAGATGTTAAAATTTGTTGTGAGAACATGTACGAACCTAAGAACCGGGCTGGTATTGTCTCAGTCAACAATTAGAAAGAATCACATGAGATTGTATGAATGAGAATGTAGTTCATATGACTGAGTGCAAATAAATAGGGAAATAATCATTGAAGGGTGTAGAGTTAGAGGACTTTAAGGTGACAGGTTAAAGCCCCCAACTTCATTTATTATTTTAGGTTCTGATACGAGATGTTGTCCCCCAGGTGAAGAGAATTAAGGGAACTCTAGAGTGAGAGCTAGTATCTTCCTTGCCTAGTCGGTCTTCAGAACTATTCAAACTTTAATTTAGCCAATGTTCTTTATAGCATCTCTAGTAAGGGTAAAGAATATTAATGCTCATATTTGGCACAAAACAATTTGCATACTTCCACAACAAAATTCTTATACTTATTACTGATTCATAACAAGAAGAAAGATATTTTCATAATTAGTGCTTTTCTTCTACAAAAACTCTAGTTATATTTTTAAATTGTTATTTTTCTATCAAAATATTGAAAATATCAAAAATCTTTTTAAGTTTGTTGTCCAATAGTGCATATTGTGTATTGTCCCTGTGGGTTCGATATTCATGTCTTAATCAAAAAGTCCTATATTACTTGATAATGATATGTATACTTGCGTAGTATCCCAATATATATAAATTAAAAGTTAAATTCTTATTTTTCTTCAGGATTAAGTTTTTGGTTTTGTTGCAAAGAAAGGAAATATAAGTGAAATATAATTTGAATTATTATTATATTGTGCATATTAGTAGTATCTAGGGATCAGTTCTCCCTCCAAATAGTCTCAGATGAGAAAAGCTTTCTAAATACAAACAATAAACAAACTAACATAAACTCAAAAAATAGTATTTAACACTTAACACATTAAATAGTGATTCCTAACAAATAAAATCTAACACTAAACTTAATTCCATTCTTCATTTGTTGGGACAAACTCCGGTCTTTCATTAGTCTCTCTTTGGGCAATTAGAATCTAAAGTTGATAAAACAGACAGTGGTGATGTGCTCTGATACTATCTTCTTCTATCCATTTTTGTTTAAGATACATATCCTTATCCACTTCCTCTATATAACTAGAATGGCTAAATTGAATTTTCAATTTCCATCCAATATGCTCTAGATGTGCATGAATCTCAATTACCTTTGTCTCTATTAAAGCCATGACAGTTTCAATTTTGTTGATCTTTTCCAATATTCCTTCAATACTAATGGCTAAGAAACTGTTATACATCTTTTGTACACTTTGACTAATGAATCTCTTTCTCATGGTCTCTTCCTTCCTCTTCAAATCCATCTCCCATGAAGACATCTTCTCAAAATCTCTCTCTCTTAGATTTTAGGGATGAAAATGATATGGGGAAATTCTTTCACAAAACCCTTCTATTTATAGGCCTAAATCCCTCTAGTAACTCCTAGACACGTCCTAAAACTACCTTGGCATGTTTTAGTCAACTAATTGGCGGTTAAACCTTCTAGAATCTGAATTTTGCACAGGATTTTTAACTACCACGCTTAAGCGTCGAATATTAGCGCTTAAGAGCCAGTGCTAAATTTTGCACCAGTCAACTTTACATCCAAATTCTCATTTTAGCATGTCTGGATCACTAAATAAAGTCTTAAAATCAATACTAACACATAATAATCTAAAAAAAAAAACTACCCCAAATTTTCTTAATCTTATAGAACAATATTCAAATAAAAACACACTAATAACTATTGGTTGCCTCCCACAAAGCGCTTGGTTTAACGTCATCAGCCCGACATAACCAGTGCTTATTCTGGTTGACCCAACATCATTCGATTGCTAAATTTATGTTGATCCCCTATTAAATAAGGTTTTAGTCTATGTCCATTCACTTTAAACACTTCCTCAGTTTTAGGATCTTCAATATCCACAGTACCGTAAGGATAAACTTTTATCATAACAAATGGGCCCATCCATTTTGACTTAAGTTTACCTGGAAATAATCTTAACCTTGCATTATATAGCAAAACTTGTTGCCCTGGCTGAAAATCTCTAGTAAAAATCATTCAATCACGCCACATCTTTATCTTTTTTTTGTAAATCTTAGCACTCTCGTAAGATTCATTCCATTTCTCTTCAAGCTCATTTAATTGCAATAATCTTATTTCACCAACATCTTTTATATTATAATTGAACTCTTTAATCACCTAATATGTTTTATGCTCAAGTTCAACTGGTAAGTGACAAGCTTTCCTAAATATTAGCCTATATGGGGACATTCTTATAGGAGTTATATATGCAGTCCTATATGCCCACAATACACAGTCAAGTTTGACTGACCAATCCATTGTTGTTGGATTGACAGATTTTTCCATAATTCTTTTAATTTCCTGATTGGATAATTCATCCAAACTTCTTATCTGAGGATGATAAGCAGTAGCAATTCTATGGTTTATATGATATTTCCTTAATAATTTCTCCATTATGGAATTTCTGAAATGACTTCCCCCGTCAGTTATGATAACTCTCAGCATCCTAAATTTACAAAATATGTTCATTTTCAAAAAAATTTCTACACTTTGAGCATCACATCGAGGTGAAGCAACAGCTTCTATATATTTGGATACATAGTCTAGTGCTAACAGTCTATATAAATTTTCAAAAGATGGTATAAATGGTCCCATGAAATCTAATCCCCAAACATCAAATATTTCAAGTTCTAGCGTATAATTAAGGGGTATCTCATTTCTTCTAAAAATATTGCCTACTCATTGAAATTTATCACAAGTTTTAATATAAGCATTAACATCTCGAAAGATAGTAGGTCAATATAATCCAGATTGTAAAATTTTATGGTGTTTTATCTACACCAAAATGTCCCCTAAAATTAGAATTATGACATTTTTGGATAATTTCATAAGTCTCTTCTAAAGGTACACATCTTCAAAGAATAAGATCTTTTCCTTGTTTATATGGTCATCCCAAAAAATAAGTCTTAGTTTGAGAAATAAATTTCCTCTTCTATTGGTATGTCATTCCACAGAGTATAATATAACTAACAAAAAAGTTCAAAATGATGGAATACCGCGGAACACGCCACTCATTAATACTGAACAATTTTTCATCTGGAAACTTTTCATTAATTTCTTTTTCAAAATAGAGTGGCTTTTCTAACTCAAGCCTGGACAGATGATTAGCAATTTAATTTTGAGTTCCTTTCATTTCTACTATTTCAAAGTTAAATTCCTGCAAAAGAAGAATACATCCTATAAGTCTTGGTTTAACATCCTTTTTTTTCATTAAGTACTTAATGACAAAATGATCTGAATGCACTATGCAATGAGTTCCAATTAAATATGATCTAAATTTATCAAAGACATATACTATTACTAATAACTCTTTTTTAGTTGTTGTATAATTAATTTGAGTTTCATTAAGAGTTTTACTAATATAATAAATTACTTTAAAAATTTTATCATATCTTTATCCTAAAATAGCTCCAAATGCATAATCACTAGTATTACACATCAGTTCAAAATACTTCCCCAATCCGGTGAAACTATAATTGATGTAGTGACTAATTTTTCTTTTAATAACTCAAAAGATTTTAGGCACTCTTCATTAAAATTAAAAATTGCATTAAAAATTGCACTTCATTAAAATTAAAAATTGCATCTTTCTCCACTAAATGACATAATGTCTTAGCAATTTTTGAAAAGTCTTTAATAGATTGTTTGTAGAATCCAGCATGTCCTAAAAACTCTTAATTTCCCTTACAATTGTTGGATAAGGTAAATTAGCGATTACTTGAATTTTAGCAAGATCTACTTCCATACCATTTTCTGATATTTTATGTCCTAATACAATCCCTCCTGCTACCCTAAATTGACATTTTTCCCAATTAAGGACTAAATTTGTTTCTTCACGGCACTTAAGAACTTTTGATAAATATTTTAAACATGAGTCAAATGAAGTTCCAAACACTGAGAAATCATCTGTAAATAGTTCAATCCATTTTTCAATTAAATCACAAAAAATTGCCATCATGCATCTTTGAAATGTAGTAGGGGCATTACATAAAACAAAGGACATTCTTCTAAAAACAAATGTACCATAAGGACTGGTAATAGTTCTTTTCTCTTGATCCTCAAGAGTTATTTGTATGTGATGATAACCTGTATATCCATCCAAAAAATAAAAGTATTTATGCCCAGCTAGTCTATCCAGCATTTGATCTAGAAAAGGTAGTAGAAAATGATCTTTCCTAGTGGCAAGATTTAATTTTCTATAATCAATGCATATTCGCCACCC
>NW_018165034.1:314822-316536 GCF_001263595.1 Phalaenopsis equestris | reverse complement strand
TCTCCCCAAAATGATAGGTATCTCATTATCTTCCTCCATATCCAACACAATGAAATCAACAGGAAAGATAAATTGATCTACTTTCACTAGGACATCTTCTATAACTCCTTTAGGATAAGTTATTAAATGATTTGCTAATAGCAGAGTTGCAGTAGTAGGGGTTATTTTTCCTAATCCCAATCTTTTGAATATTGATAATGGAATAAGGTTAATGTTTGCATCTAAATCACATAAGACTTTCCCATAAAATATGTCTCCTATCGCACATGGAATTGTAAAGCTACCATGATCTTTAAGCTTTTTAGGAAGCTTCTTCTGAATAATTGCACTGCACTTCTAACAGTGACTTTATATATGCTTAAAAATACAAGAATTTAATACTGCTACGAGAAGATTTAATTCCTCGGCAATGACTCCAAAAACTTGACAACGATTATAGATTTGATAAAGAAGTATATATAAAATATTAAATAATGGTAAAGTCACACTTATTAACGCAAGTATACGTATCGCTCAAGTAATACAGGGCTCTAATGGAGTCCTAGATATCGATCCCACATGGAGTAATATTAGAGACTACAAACTAAGATTTTAGAAAATCAATACTTAATCACAACAATATAATTCAAATTGCATCTGTCACTAATAGGCAATTGAAATAAATATGAAATTTTAATAACTCTTAAATAACTAATTCTATTAATAAAGTTTCTAAGGTGAAATTCAATATATGAGAAAGCATCATTCTCCTTATCAATAAATTAAAGTGAATGGACAAAGTAAATTAGTTCAAATTGGATTGTTCTAAATAAGAGCATACATATTCTTTACCCATTGGACTAGGCATAAAGAACATTGACTAATCCTATGCTTGGTTACTGAATCTGCGGCTAGGCTGGGAGGTTACCAGCTCTCACTTTGGAGCTCTCACGTTCCTCTCGCCTGAGGGCTAACATCTACACTTCAGCACCCAAACAATAGGACCGAATTGAGAATTTTATTCTGTCACTCTAAAATCTCCAATTCTACACCCAATAACTTTTATTTCCCTATTTATTTGCACCCTACTTTCAAGGACTTCAACCTCCCTGAATCTTGGATGTAATCTTCACTTTAGTTGTAAAACTCAACATATTTTAATAAATCAATTGGCAATTTGTTTAAATGCCTTCTAGTCTTGCATCAAAAGTATCCACCAAATTAACCTTGGTTTGACATCCTTCTTTTGCATCAGATATTTAATAGCAGAGTGATCAATGTGCACAACATATTTAGTCCAAATTAAATAAAATCTAAATTTGTCTAAAGCATACACAATGGCCACTAACTCTTTTTCCGTAACAACATAATTAATTTGAGCATCATTAAGAGTTTTACTAGTGTAGTATATAACTTTAAAAATCTTTTCATACATTTATCCAAGAACAACTCCAATAGCATAATCACTAGCATCGCACACCAGTTCAAATGGTTTCTTCCAGTTAGGGGAAACTATAATAAGGGCTGTGATTAGTTTTTCTTTTAATAACTCAAAGGCATTTAAGTAGTTTTCAGTAAATTCAAATTTCTTATCCTTTTCTAAGAGTTGGCATAGAGGTTTAATTTTTTATAATCAATGCAAATACGCCACCCAGTAACTTGTCTCATAGATATTAATTCATTATTCTCTTTTGTTTGAACAGTCACTCCTCTTTCTTTAGGAACACAGTGAATT
>NW_018165034.1:313277-313797 GCF_001263595.1 Phalaenopsis equestris | reverse complement strand
ATGATAGGTATTTCTTTATCTTCCTCCATATCTAAAATAATGAAATCCACAGGAAAAATAAATTTATCAACTTTTACTAACACATCTTTTATAACTCCCTTAGGATAAGTAACTGAACGATCTGCTAACTGAAGAGTTACAGAAGTAGGTGAGACTTCTCCTAATCCTAATCTTTTGAAGATTGATAGAGGCATAAAATTAATGTTGGCTTCCAAATCACATAAAGCTCTTCCATAAAATTTTTCACTGATAGCACACGATATAGTGAAACTACCTGGATCTTTTAATTTTTCAGGAAGGTTTTTCTGAATAATTGCACTACACTCTTCGTTAAGTGCAACAATTTAATTATCAGTGAACTTCCTTTTCTTGTTCAAAATATCTTTTATAAACTTCACATAACTGAGAATTTGCTCTAAAGCTTCTATGAGGAGAATATTTACCGGTAATTTATTAAGAATTTTTAAAAACTTGGAAAATTGTTTATCCTTTTTGTGTTGCTTCAATATTTGAGGAAACG
>NW_018165034.1:312226-312592 GCF_001263595.1 Phalaenopsis equestris | reverse complement strand
AACGAATAACCCTAACAAAATTTTTTTAACATTAAAAACCCACCAGCCGTAGCATCTATAATCGATCTAAGAAATCCTACTAATCCATTATAAAATGTTTGAATTTTCAACCAATCTGGTAACGAATGATGAGGGCACTTTCTAAGAAGATCTTTAAATCTCTCTTAAGCTTCATATATCGACTCTCCATCAATCTGACAAAATGATGTTATGTTATTTCTAAGTTTAGAAGTTTTGGATGGAGGGAAATATTTGGATAGAAATTTCTGTGAAAGTTCTCCCCAAGTTCTAATAGATCCAGGTGCTAACGAATTTAACCACATCTTAGCCTTATCCCTAAGTGAAAAAGAAAAAAGTCTAAGTCTA
>NW_018165034.1:311012-312150 GCF_001263595.1 Phalaenopsis equestris | reverse complement strand
GTGTACCTCCAAATTGATTGTTTTGTACCATTTGGATAATAGCAGGTTTAAGCTCAAATGAATTAGCAGCTACATCAGGATTTTGGATAGATAAGTGAATTTCATCTGTGGTAGGATTTGCATAATCTCGTAGAGGTCTAGGTTGGTGTTCATTTTCTATTCCTTGATTATTCACGTTGTTTACCATTGTGTCAGGATTTCTAGGTTCTCTTCTTAGTTTTCTAATTCTTCTAACATTGCGTTCTAATTCTGAATCATAGGTTATAAGATTTTCAGGTCCAAATTTGTACAATTGAAATCAGTACACAGAAAGACAGTTAATTAAATATGAAAATAAGTTGTCATTCCAGTAAAAATTTTCTAATAGTCCTAATTTGTTTATTACTCTAATTATGATTCTTGTTTACTCCTCGGCAACGGCGCCAAAAACTTGACAGCGACTTTATATATGCTTAAAATACAATAATTTAATACTGCTGCTAAAAGATTTAATTCCTCAAAACGACACAAAAAACTTGACAATGGTTATAGATTCGATAAAGATGTATATATAAAATATTCAATAATTGTAAAGTCACACTTATCAACACAAGTATATGTATCACTCAAGTAATATGGGGCTCTAATGGAGTCCTAGATATCTATCCTTCAGAGAGTAATATTAGAGGCTACGAACTAAGATTTTAGAAAATCAATACTTAATCACAACAATATAATTCAAATTGCTTATCTGTCACTAATAGGCAATAAAAATAAATATGTAATTTTAATAACACTTAGTAAAGTTTCTAACCTAAAATTTAATATATAAGAAAGCATCCTTCTCCTTGTCAAGAAATTAATGTGAATGGATAAAGTGAATTAGTTCAAATTGGATTGTGCCAAATGGGAGCATACCTACTCGTTACCCTTTTGTCCAGGCATAGAGAACATTGACTAATCCTATGCTTGGTTACTGAATCTGCAGTTAGGCTGGGAGGATACCGACTCTCACTTCGGAGCTCCCACGTTCCCCTCGCCTGAGGGCTAACATCTACTCTTCAGCACTCAAATGATAGGACCAAATTGAGGATTTTAGTCTGTCACTCTAAAATCTCCAATTCTACGCCCGATAATTTTATTTCCCTATTTATTTGCA
>NW_018165034.1:296425-310745 GCF_001263595.1 Phalaenopsis equestris | reverse complement strand
TATATATAAAAGCAAAGTCATACAAACTACAATAAGTAAATACCACTTGTCTCTAATTCCTCCCCAAGCAAACTCCAAAAAGTTCCTCTGAATCTCTTCCTTTCTTTACAGTAGTAGAATTTCTCTTCAAAGCATCAAAGAGAAACAACAAGGAAGAAGAAATCTCTCACTTCCCTTCACACTTACAATCTCTCAAAGAATTCCTCACAATTTTTACACACTATTGGAACCTTTCTATACTACAAGAACTCTCCAGGACTTCTAGACTCTCCCAAATTTTGGCCAAAATAGTCTTTTAAAGTTGAGGATGAGCTTTCCCAAGAGTTGCCTAAGCATTTAAGAATCCCTTAAAAAATCGTCCACAATTAATGCACCTGTTGAGATAATTGTCGATCTCGCCGTCGGCGACCTCGAGGGCGTCATCTGCGGACCTTCTAAAATATTTAATCTGGACTCTCGAGAAAATCTCGCCGTTGGCGCCCTAGTTCAAATCTTCATATTTTGGTCATTTTCGCTCCAAATTCTCTCCTTTTTATATCTTTTTGCTCCAATGACCACAATTCATCATACCTGCAACAAAACATAAAAAGTACCCTTCTTTAAACTGCAATATCATCAAAATCTGTACAAAATAGGTATGAAAATCTCAATATTTTCCTTTGGTCAACTTCTCACTAAGTGCAATAGTCTCATTATCTTCAACCTTCTTTTTCCTGTTGAGAATATCCTTCATAAACTTTACATAGCTTGGCATTTTTTCTAAGGCTTCAGTAAATGGAATATTAATTGTTAGCTTCTTAAAAATTTCCAGAATTTTTGAAAATTGCTTATCCAACTCCTATTGACAAAGTCTATTAGGGAATGGAGGTGGTGGTTTTTATAAGTTAACTTTAAGTGGAGAAATAGATTTTTCAGAATCCTTTGGAGAGTCCTCTTTTGATTCTTCAATTTCTTTTCTCTTTACTTCAGTTTCTTTTTGAACCTTACCTTCCAACTCTCTTTCGCTTCTAAGTTGAACGACTTTTACTTTATATTTATTTTGGTCTTTTGGATTTGTTTCAGTATTACTAGGAAGTGTTCCTTGAGATCTATTACTTAATGAATTTGTGATTTGTTCAAGTTGATTCTCAATATTTCTAATTGTAGCTCCTTGACTTTGTAACTGATTTCCCATCTGTAACACCACTTCTTCTATAGACAACTTATGCTCTTTAAATTATGTATTACTATTAAAACCTAGAGGATAAATAGATCTATAATTTTTATTCCTCCCTTGGTTGTTTCAGGTTCCCAATGAATTTCCTTGATTGTTCCACCATTGTTGATTATTACCACCCATAGTATTATTCCAATTGAAGTTAGGATGGTTCCTCCGACCCGGGTTATAATAATTTGAATATGGGCTATTCTCCTTATTATTTATGACATTCAAAGTATCTAATGATGCTTGAGAATCTACCATTTGGTCTAATGAATTCACTTCAATCATGGAGATTGGTTGAGAAAAATTCATTCCAAATTGATCTAACTTCCTTGAAATTGCAGCAACTTGATTTGCCAGCATATTAAATGCATCAGATTCAAGAATATTGACTACTTTCTTAGGATTCACCCTCTTAGAAGGCCATTAAAAATTATTGGTAGCTATTTCTTTGATTAAATCATAAGCGTTGTGAAATGGTTTTGACATTAACGAACCACCACCAGCGGCATCAAGGCATCAATAATAGATCTAAGTAGATCTAAGAGATTCAACTAATCCATTATAAAAAGTTTAAATTATTAACCAATCTAGGATAGCATGGTGTGGACTTTTTCTTAAGAGTTCTTTAAATCGTTCTCATGCTTCATAAATAGATTCCCCTTCAAACTGATTAAGAGATGTAATATCACTTCTAACCTTTGCAGTTTTTGATAGAGGAAAATATTTAGCAAGAAATTTTTGTGCTAAATCACCCCAAGTTTTGATAGATCCAGGTGCTAATGAACTCAACCACATCTTAGCTTTATCCCTCAGTGAGAAAGAAAATAATGTCTTATGACATCATCTGATACACCATCGTATTTAAATGTTGCGCACAATTCTAAAAAACTGGCAAGATGTAAATTTGGATCTTCAGTTGGTGATCCTCCAAACTGATTATTTGATATCATTTGGATAATAATAGGTTTAAGTTGAAATGAATTAGCCACTACAGTAGATTTTTTAATACTACAATGAAGTTCATCTACCACAGGGTTGACATAATCTCGTAAAGGTCTAAATTCTTGATGAATTTTAGCATTTTGATCATTTTGGTTTGCCATTTCTATAATTTATTTAGATTTTTCAAAATTTTTATTTTTTTTACTTTTTCTGATTTTTTAACAGTTCTTTCAAATTTGAAATCGTAGGGCACTAGTCCTTCAGAACTTGAACTACGCATACACTAACATAAAAATAAAATACTATAAAACACACATAAAATAAAATGCTATAATAAGATGTTCCTAAAATAACTTTTTTTTAAGTTTAAGTAAGACTTTCTAAAAATAGAAATTTTGCTTTCAATAAATTTTTGAAACCTTCCCCAGTAATGACGCCAAAAACTTGATCTCCGATAACTGCTTATGTGCACAGTATAATAATGTCTTTGATGATATTTTTTTACTTATGTTTCCTTACTTTGCAACAGAACCAAAAACTTGATCATGGAGAAAATATATTTTGATTAAGACCTGAATAACAAACCCACAGGGAAATACACAATATGCTCTGTTGAACAATAAATACGCAAATTGTACAAACTTTTTATTTTTTAAAAAGACAATTTCTTAAACTATAGATGTTTTCTCAATAAGTAAAATTCAATTCTTTTTAGCATTTTTGATATTTTGACAAAGCAATAAAACTTCTAAAGATAACTTGAGTTTATGTAAAATAAAAGTACTTAATATGAAAATATCTTTCTCCTTATCATGAATCAGTAATATATATAGGAATTCTTTTGTGGATGTATGCAAATTATGTTGTGCCAAATAAAAGCAATAATATTCTTTACCCTTACTAGAGTTGCTATAAAGAACAATGACTAATTTAAAGTTTGAATAGTACTGAAGACCGGCTAGGCAAGGAATATACAAGCTCTCACTCTAGAGTTCCCTCGATTCCGTCCACCTGGGGGCTAACATCTCGTATCAGAACCTAAAACAATAAACTAAGTTGGGGGCTTTAACCTATCATTTTAAAGTCATCTAACGCTAACATCTCGATTCAACACCGTGCGTTCTATCTGATTTATATTCCAAATCCCCAAGGAGAGACTAATGATAGACCATAATTCGTTCCACCAGAAGGAAAGTTGAATTAAGTTCTTTATGTAATGTTTGTTTGTTGGTGTTAAAATTATTATGTGTGACTTTAATGATATGATTGTTTAGTGTTTTTGTTAGGAACTATTTTATCCAAGACTCTTTGGATTGAGAAATTATGTATTGAAAATATTTGTAATTGTTTGTGAATTAATATAAGTGTTTGTTTGTGTGAAATTTTATGTTATTTTGGGTTGAATTAAATCAGTTAAGATTAATGAATCTTAAGAAAGAGGAGAGTTAAAAGGGAAAAAAATAGTTATTAAAGATTTATATGACTATTTACAAGTGGTTGGTTTAGGCTAAAAGTGCATTTTATTTAAAACTGAAAATATCAAAATTTGTGTGCAGGCACCTAAGCACCAAAACCCGCGCTTAAGCGTAGGCTAACTCGAGAGATTGGCGGCTAAGCACCGAACCATTCGTGGTTAAGTGTCGGTTCACTTAAACCACTTTGCAAACAGTTTAAAGTGAAATTTTGGGCTAAAACTCCATTTTTTCCCCAACTTCATCCCCTACCTTCGTTTTTTGCAAGCTGAGAGCTAGGGCATTATTTTAAGTGAAATTTTCTTGATGATTACAAGAAAAATTTGTTTGTTTTGATCTTCTTGATGTAAGAGCTTCACTTCTATCTAATTTTTTTCATTTTCACCATTTATTTTGAGCACATTATAGATTTGACCGAAAATCACTATTCATGGTGAAATTTTTAGAAAAATTATGGAAAATACATAGAATTGATAATTTAAACTTTTAAAAGTTGACTTTAATGATTTAGAGTTGAATTTGGGATTTATTGTGAATTTTTAATGATTTTTAGAAATGGCCCCAAGAATGAAGAGGAGCAAAGGAAAAGCTCATTTCAATTCAAAAAGTTTGTTAGTTCGAGAGCTTAGGATAGATATACTAATGCACTGCATTCAATGAAATTGATTTCTGAGCAATGTTTTAAGAGTTCAGGTGGAGCAGTAGAAGACTTGATTGTTCATCGACAGTGGGAACTTTTTTTCTTTTTTCTATGTTGTGGCCGTTATTTTTGCTGTTTGGGAGTTCTATGTGAATCTCTTTGAAGCTGAATTGTGGCCGTTATTTTTGTTGTTTGGGAGTTCTATGTGAATCTCTTTGAAGCTGAAGATCATGGTGTCATGATTTGAGGAAGATAAGCACTTTCCTCCCCGGAGGTGATAAATCTATTCTATTAGTTGCTTCCTAGCACATTATGTTTTTATTCAAATTGTAGTCCGAATAAGGAGGTGTTAGATGAAATTATAGCCTCATTGACTGGTGGAAGAGGATTGTGAAAGATTATTAATCAAAGAAGAGTCAACTTCCCCACATCTAAGCTAGATGCCACATCAAAAGTGTGACACTACTTTATTTCTACTCGTCTGCTGCCAACAAACCACCTCAGTGAAGTGACCCTAGATAGAGATAGCTTGAACTATTGCATTCAACAATTCAAGTTCATTGACATTAGAGCTTTGATTTATGATATTATCACCAGTTTTTCCATCCCTGCTACTACTGCAGGTTCAGGATTCACATCCTTGATCTTTTTATTATGCGAGCAGGCAGGTGTTAGATTTAATCGTTGGGAAGAGATACTACAGCCACTCAAACTCATTACAAGTGTTGATGTGAAATCTTATTCACATCATTCGATCTTTGGCTAGAGAGGTGAATTTTTTAGCAGTTCAGGTGCCTCTATATCTCGTGCTTCTACCTCATGTGCTTTGACATCGTAAGGTCAGACTTCTGGATCTGATTCACAGACACAATTATTGCATAAAATATTAGATAACATCAACTATACCGCTAATAAGGTATTGAATTTAAAAAATTTCACAGATCACATAGATGGATATATGAGGAGACATAGTGATTATGAGGATAATTTCCACTCATCTATGGAAAACCTCATGAGAGGTAACCAAAGTGTAGCTTTCTCTCCATATTCAAAATATCCATTATATGAGCCTATAGCTATTTGGCATAGTGACGATAGTGAAGCTGATGAGGAGGAGGACGATAAGACTAAGTTATATAGTTTTGTTTTTATTATTGTTGTGAATTTTTTGTGGTGCAGTTATAATGTACTATTGTTTTGTTTTGAGTTGTACTTGCTAAGACTGTTAGTTTTGTGTTTTGTTTTGTTATACACAGCTGTGATGTACCTATGCTATTGTGAGTAGTTATTTTATTTTTTTGGTAGTAATTATGTTAACTGAGTTATTTAGTGTATTTATTTAGTCTGTGTTGAACTTAATCCTGAATCTTAAAAAAGTTTAGAATATTACTAACTTTCACTTAAGAAGTTCATGTTTAAAATTTTCAATTTACTATCTGGTATTTTCTTTATGTTGTAGTTGAGAATGTTTGTTAGTGTGATTATTTGCTTTTATGTTATCCTCCTCTGTATAGAAGTCTAATGAATCTCTATATATTAAGTAAATTAAATTTTGATCAATTAATTTTTACCCTATTTTTAAGTTTTTTACTTGTAAATTTAGGATGTAAAAATTCCTACAAGCATGTTATTTTTAATTTTCATTCCTGCCTATATATATGATGCTAAAATGTTTTATATTATTAAAAATTTAAGTTTGGGGGGAGGGATGAAAAAAATTTCTAAAAACTTCAAATTTATTTTTTCTCAAATGTACTACAAATAAATTTGATTTTAATTTGAAAAAAAAGATTATGTATATGAAGTTATATTAGGGAAGTAAAATTTTGAATAAAGAAATGAGTAAGAGAATTTAGTTAAAACCTATAGTAGTGAAAAAAAAATTAAAGTTAACAATTTTTAGTGTGGAAATGATAAATATTGTGTAACTATCTTTAGTAGGAGAATATGTATTTTTGAAAAATTTATAAGGGTTAGAATTTTATTTTCAATGCTTAAATTTCTTTTATTAAAAGTAATTTTCAAAAATATTATTATATTTTTAAGTAAAAGATTTATATTAGAACTTTACTTTAGGAAAGGAGGAGTCGAATTCAAAATCATTAAAGGCCTATCTAGATATAGTAATCCTCACCAAAAAAAAAAGGAAGAAAGCTTAAGGATTAGTGCCTTATAAAAAAATGGTTCCACATATGATATTTTTAAAGCATAAGACTTGAGAAACTCTTAAGCTGAAGGATATAATATAGTAAGTATAATTATTCTTAATAACAAAAATTTAAGTGAAGAAGATAAAATGCCTAAACTCTATATTTGGAGAATTTACAATATTTTTGAGCTAAATAAGAACTCATTTTTTCAGATTTCTTTACATTAAAAATTTCTAAACTTTAAGTTGGTCTCATATACTAATGTTTTTTTCTAAATTAGACTAATATATTTCTACATCAAAATTTTTTACTATCATAAAGAAACTCATTTACATAATCTAATTAATTTTTTTTAAAGGATTGAAGTGTCACTTGAGGACAAGTAACATTTTAAGTTTGGGGAATTTTGATACACCTAAAATATATAGCTTTTATGTACAAATTTATATTTTATGTATACAAATTTATATACCTATTTTTGAGATATTGCGCTTCAATGAAAGGTATTTGTGTATTTTTTTAGGTACAATCAAATAGATGAAAAATGGTGAAAGGAGTGAAAAATGATCAAATTTGGAGCAAAAATGAAGAAGCTGTGAAATTGAACTGAGGCGCCTAAGCGCCCAAGATTAGAGCTTACGCGCCAGTGAAACACAGAGAGCCACACCTAAGCACTCAGTACCCCGACGTGCCATAAGTAGTTACTTGATGACTCAATGAATTTGGATGAATTTTTGAAGAGGTATTTGAAGCAACCGTTAGTGAAAATGTGGGAATTAGTTAATGGGCTCAAAAATTCATTCAATTTGCTTTTGAAAGGAGGAAACTTCTAAAAGATTCATTGAACGTGGAAACGTTTTGAAGAGACACCAATGCACTTTTTAGAAAATTATAAAATAAGACTTGGATTGAAGAGAGGAGAATCAATTGAACTCAACCCCCATTTTTGTCACCATACGCCGCAGCCGCTGCCTTTAGCCGTCGCCACCACCACAAATTTTCTTTTTATTTTAAGTTGTAGTTTGTATTGTAAGTGAAGGAAGAGATTCAAAGGAACTTCAAGACTTTGGTGGAGAGGATTTGAGATAAATTTTTATCTTTGTAACTATATTTGGTTTTAATTTAGACTTCTTGTTTGTTTGCATGATTTCTACTATCAAACTTAAGTGTGGTTGTGTTTTCTCCATGAATTATGAGTAATTTTCTTTATCTTTTTCCTTAAAATGGTAAGTGATTAAGTATTGGATGGAAGTTGTGTGAATTATTAGTTTTTAATGTTAAAAGAAGTTGTGATGATTTTAAACCTTGTACTTCATTTACTACTTGATTTGGCTAATTAAGATGTTAACACCTGTTGTGAGAAAATGTAAGTTCCAAGATGATATTGTCTCAGTCAACAAATGGTAACAATCACCTAAGATTGTATGGATGAGAATGTAATTCATATGATTGAGTGTAAATAAATAAAGAAATAAACTTTGAAGAGTGTAGAATTAGGGGAATTTAGAGTGACAAGCTGAAGCCCCCATTTTGATTTATAGTTTAGGTTTTCATATAAGATGTTAGCCCCCAGGTGGAGGGAGAAGTGGGAACTCTAGAGTGAGAGCTAGTATCTTCCTTACCTAACCAATCTTTAAGACTATTGAAACTGTAAATTAGTTAATGTTCTTTATAGCATCTCTAGTAAAGGTAAAAAATATTATTTCTTCTATTTGGAACAACACAATTTGAATACTTCCACAACATAATTCTTATCTTGTTATTGATTCATGTTAAGGAAAAAATGTTTTATTTATATTGTCTTCATCTTACAAATATGTATTTAAGTTTAGTTAGTTGTTTACTTTATTTTCAATTATTAAAAATTACAAAAAGAATCAAACTTTCATTCCTATTATAGCATCTAGAGTTTAAAAACATTTCGCTAAGTAGAAATTGTTATCTATTTTCTTCTATTTTGTAGTTGCATATTTTAGTTTTCCCTATGAGTTGGATATTCAATCAAAAAGTCCTATATTACTTGATAATGATATGTATACTTGCGTAGCATCCCATATTTAAATATAATAATTATATTTTTATTTGCTTTGAAGTCAAGTTTGTGTCTAGCTGCTGTTGGTGATCAAGTTTTTAGCGCCGTTGCAAAGTAAGAATTATAATTAAGGAAAAATAAGAATATAATCGAATACATTGCATTTACAAATAAAAAGAGTCGGGATCAGCTATCTCAGCACTTTAACGGGTGTAGGCCCTCCAAATCTGGGTCTGGTCAGAATCCATATGGTGCTTCGCTTTCATCCATTTTTCTGAGAGTTATAGAGACTCTCCTTTGTGGAACTCTTGGGATGCAATGCTTCACCAGATTTGCTCCATTTCCTTTTAATATAAGAATTGATCCCACCGACAATGGGATCTTAAATGGTCCTCAAAACTCGCCTAGAACAACTACCTACATCTTCTTACCACACATGATATTGGACTTGTTGATAAAGGACACTGTACTTAATGGCCTCAAGAAGTCGCGATGGTCTATGTATGATGGAATACAATCACCTTCTTCATAAATATTAATGATGCAACAGTTGGGGATGTAATCGGCTGGCAGTATGTGCCAGACACCATTTTCTATATTACTGACAGTAGGGGATCTACCTCATCATGTGTGATAATCCCTGGGGGATTTTCTTCTTTGTCACGAGCGAAATTATAACAACATCTGCATTGAATAGTGATTCTGCCTTTTCCTCACATCCATTTTTGGGGTTCCAAATAGGTTCTCTTTATTATAAGGCCTGCTCGCCTCGGTCTCTTAGGTCGAACACACAGTTCAATACCTTTCTTTTGTCACTTTCTAAAAACACTCTAGTATGCAACTCTAGCCCTTCCATAATATTGACGTACTTTCCTTAGATTTCCATAAAATGCTCAAACTCCTATTTTTGGACCCTTTGCATTTTCTTTATTTCATGATTGGGAGGAATCTATGTGGATCGACGAACTGGGGTACATATGGCTGTATATCTTGGTGCTTCTAACTTCTAAGCAACATTGATGCCACCACATATTCCTCCAAAGGTCTGTAGCATTTCAAATGCAGGACATTGCATTTCAGGCATTTTATGAATCATCCAGCTGGCTTATATGCTGGAAGTGAATGCCTTACTATATCAACTTGCATCTCGGATACCCCGTGCAGGGTTTCGTAGGCATGCTTTCCAATAGCGGAGGCCCCATCATGATCTTAGGATCATCCTTTCCCATTGGAAACTGAGTAGAAATTTCTTCTTTTAGTGGAGCATGGCTTTCTCCCTTTGTAATCAATATAGGCTTTGTTGCTGATTATTTCACTTGTCTTCTTTCACGACAGTCCAAGGCTCTATACTTACGTGATTAGCTTTCATGCTTTGTGTTCGCCTTAGCGGTGCTCCATTTGAAGAAACACCGACTAATTTCCCTTCCGATGTCACGATCATGGACCATATCTGACTGACTTTTCCTTTTGAATTGTAAATTTTCTCCTATGCAGTTTCCTTGAATATTTTCCTCTTTGTTGATGGTTCTTCCTTGGTGCTGATTCTGATTACTAATTTCCAAACCTTTCACATCTTTATGATCATCAACTTTCAATAGGTGGCCCTCATAATCCAGCTCAAATTGTCTGTAATCCAGGTCAAATTTATAATTCTACCTTATGTCAATCTCTTCTCATTCAATGCGAGATTTAAGCCATCTTTAAAGGAGAAGATCAACTTCAGACCCAAAATTTCTCCACAGAAAAATAGGGGAAACATCAGTGCATTGAAATTCCAAACGAATATGAACAAGAACAATAACAATTTATTATTAGATGAATCATTTTATCATACGTATGCATTTTATTTAATTTAACTTAAGAAAACTTGAGATTTTAGCAAAAAATTGAGTTTTAAGGTAAGGAAATTTTAACACACATATTATATTTCATGGAAATTTATTTTATTTCATTAAATTTTTATTATTACAATTTTTTTTAGGACCCTGTCATAGAGACTGGCTGTAAGACTATTTCTAGGAATGAGTATCGTCCTTAGAGTTCATTCTTTGAAATGTCACATGACGTAGTATTTCTCCAAGTATTGTCCGTTGATTGGTAGTATGAGCCTTTTGCCTTGGAAGTCTACTACTTGTATGACCCTCCGGAGTAAATTTTTTCAACCACAAACGGTCCCTCCCAAGTTGGTTCAAATTTTTTGCCTATCTTGCGATGTGCACTATATACAACTCTATCAGAGAGATAAGCTCGGTCGAATCATATTTACAGAACCTCTTTTAGGTTCTTTTAAATATTCTTTCGAAATTGTTATATTTCCGTCTTTGAAATTTCTCTCGAGCGAATCTTTGAAGCTGAAACAACGCTTTATGATATGTCCAAGTAATTTGTGGTATGGGAAATAATTGGATTAATCCTTTTTATTAAGTTCCTCTAGTTTCATCAACTTAAGAAATCTATACTCTGGCTTCTTGATTAGATTTCTGAACATCTTTGCCACCGCATCATCCTTGAGGAATACACCCTGTTCAATCGAGCAGTCATTGTCGTACCATGTCCTCTACATTTCTGTAAGGTCACTACTGGAATGACTGCTGACCAGGCTGGATGTACTACCAACCGGACTGCTGGGCATGATGAACATGCTGCAGTGGCCTATGAACATACTGCAGTGGCTGCCACACATAATGCTGAGACGACTCGGCCTGAATCTACATGAGATGCTTTCTCTTGTTCATTGTTACCACCATTCCATACTTCTTATCGAAAAATTATGCTACTCTTGGGTTTTCAATCTTTTTAGAGGCTTTGTATGCTTAATATCCTCCTATAGGCTGCTGACTTTGCTGAGTAGTTTTTAAAATGACTTGATCGTGAGTCCTTTAAGCATGAAAGCTATCAACCTGTGGATGCTCTTGAGTAAGACCTCAATCTCATGATGTTCCTGCAATTAGGGCTTGCACTTCATGCTCAAATTCCTCCAACATAGAATTTGCTCAACCAAAATCTTCATGGATTTTTGATGCTCCAGTGTAAGATCTCCAATAGTAATGTGGTGTTGCACCCCAATAAACCTCTTCAAAAACAAAATTTCCAATTTTGCAAATGTTCTGATTGACATGTTAGGCAATTTTGCATACTAATTAAACATAATCCCTGAAAGACTGCTCACGAACTGACAAAAATGTAATGCCTCGCTACCCCCCGTGTTGCAGCAGCTTCCCCGAAAGTGTGCAACGTGTTGTGAGGGGTTTCCCGTTCCATCAAAATTTTTAAAGGTTGGTGGTATAAAACCTTTAGGATATGGGATGACATCAAACTCCTCCGGGTAGGGTATGTCCTTTGAAACTAATGCACCCCCTTTCGACTGGGCTAAGGCTTCCTTGCTATTCGACTAGTTGCTTAATGTCGTTTTCTGGCACCATGCTTTGAGTTGAATCTTCCTTTGGAAGCTAGTCTCAGTTGGCATAAGCGAACCCCTTTCTTTCATCGATAATATGAACAATCTCCAGTTGATTTATCTTCGAAGAAGCCACCTACTGTGAGTGCGAATGTTCTTGCATTATAATCATGGCAGTCATCATGTCTTCGATTGTCCTTTCAAGATGACTGATCTGTTCATCTCTTTGCCACTCATTCGTGATGTTCTTCTTAAAAGGTGGAGCATCACGCACAGATGATGTAGCTCATATCACAACGATGTTGATCATAGAAAACTCCTCATCCGTGTAATCTGATAGGTCATAATCTTTATCATCAAAATCTACTCTTCATTCTCTTGCTAGTTCAGTGATTTCAATTTTGAGCTTTCCCAATTTATCATCAACTTACTTCCCTTTAACTATTTTAAGATTAGTTAGCACTTCTCGAAGGTCTTCCCATTTTGTAATAAGTTCTGGAGCAACTGCAATGGCGACAATTGAAATTTCAGACTTATGCTCCGTTTCAAAAGAACGCTGTCCCAACCTTTCCAAAAGTATTGGTTCAATTACCCTAGGTATCCACTTCTCGATGTCAATGCTTTGAGACAGGGTGTCTCAGTATTAACATCAGCGCGTCTTAAGGAAGTGTGCTTCCTAAATTGTGGACCAAATAGCATAGGGAATGATCCCTTCTCATTACACTTCCTTAGAGGTTCTTCATAATCAATGGTAGGTAGCACTCTGACACCCAAACAAGACTTGGATGATCTGCAATCAATGGGTCTCTGAACAACTATAGTGACATCTACAACGATGACAATGGTAGCAACACAGTTCCCCAATCATAATCTGGTGGGAATACCAGGCTGTAGCGCCTCTTCTGGAGCTGTCGGGCCAGGCTGACTTCTGGAGCTTTCGGATGAGCTTGTCCTTTCAAAAACTCAATCCTCATCTATGGCGATACAAGACATCCAATTCTTTTTAGAAGCTTGGGAACAGAACAATGTTCTCTCTCGGCTAAATTTTCAAATATTTAATGGACCCTAGTGAGGGGTGTGGTCCTCTCCCTCACCTTCTTGTGAGCTCGAAGCGACGGTAGTTCAAAAAAAATCTCACAAAGGTTCTCTTCCCCAGTATAAGCGGACACTGGATGAAACCTACTCCCTCTAGGGAGAGGTGAGGTCTCAATCTCTTCAGCTTATTCCAACTGAGGAGTTGTCTCGGTGGAGCTTAATCTTGCGACCTTGGCTCTCACGGCTTTCCGAATCTTTCAACTGTAGTTTCTTTTCTATAACTTTGTTAATGGCATGTATTTGGAACTATAATCAACTTCAAATATTGACGGTGCAGAAGAAAACACATCCACATAATCCTCCTCAAACAAAATTTCCTTTCCCTTGGCGAACATAACAGTTGGCGCAACGATTGCGAATCTGGCTGCAATAGCGGTGACAATCCTCTCTAACACATGAATAATAGATTTCACAGACATGGGGGTGTCGGACTTAACGGAAGTATCCCTAGTCATAGTCCTTTTTATTGTGGGAAAATCAGTCCTTCCATTCAGGTCATATTCGACAGAGGGCTTGGCAATTTCTGGCGGGGCTATCTTCATGATCACATATGGTGCTTTTCTAAGTATAGCCTCAACCTCACTGAAGCCGATGCCAAACTGGATCATTGCTCCATGGTGGAGCACAACTTTGTCATGAGGAAGACCTCTGTCGAACGATGAAAACAACTTAGACAATGGCATTGCAATTAGTTATCTAAAAGTTCCAAAGGTTAGTTACGGCCAACACTTCGTAATTCTAGTAAAAAATACTAAAATCAATAAGGGTTGCCTCGTGAACTGGGCCATTTTTCTTTATATATATATATAATATCTATTTTTTGTTTTGAATTTTATTTATGTGTATTGTTTTTGTAATATTTTCTTTCGTTTCGATACTTTCATCTTTTTTTATATTTATTTACGGATTTTGGAGCGTGCTTTTTATATATTTGTTAACGGCGTTCGCTTAATTTCAGAATTTAAACGAAGTGTATGAGGTTAGAGATTCAAAGTGAAATTCAGGATTCGGCCTGAGGATGATTTCACAACGCACCTCGCGCACCACCACATATTTGGGATCCAACCCCACACAAAAAGAAAACCCAAAGATTCCTGAACCACTATGTATAAGGATGGTCAAATAGATGTCTATGGAACCGAGAGAGTTGACCGTGCTTGCCCTTGAAAGAAATGAGCGAAGCATGTCAACAGAAGAATAGTAATATAGATTATGAGAGACATTGACACATTACTGATGTATGAAAACAGAAACTTCATGATCATAATGGGGAGTAAAGCTCATCCCCAACGGAGTCTCTAAAAATTATCGTTCGATAAAAATTCTCCTAGAAAAATATAAAAAATATGATTTTGATTTAAATTTCATATATATATATATATATATAT
>NW_018165034.1:276318-296207 GCF_001263595.1 Phalaenopsis equestris | reverse complement strand
ATATATATATATATATATATATTGCTTTTTTAAAAATAATATTTTACTTTTTGAAAATGAGATTGGATGGATCTCAGTCATTCAATAGTTTAAGTAAACGAGCACAACATCGCAAACAATACACCTATCCCAGAAATAGACACATTACTTGGTAGTATCGATTAAATATCTCCTCTTCCCAATCTGTTTAAATTATCCATATCAATCTATGACAGAACCAGACATCCTTGTACGGTGATGTCTTTGGAGTCTTCTTGAAGACACACAAATTCCCTAACAAGCTTTGTTAAAGCATCGACACTAGCATTATCTCCCCAATAAATTCATTATAATATCAGATTGGGATTTTGCTCCAATAGCTTCATTGCATACTAGCAATATTCTTTGCTCTTGATATTGATATTGATCTTATGATGGGTGCATGATAGTTCTTTATCTCTTTTTAAGTATAATTTTCAGGATTTAGCAGCCTTGGGAAATAAATTAATGCTTAATGTTAAGCATCACCATCTTCTTTCCAATCTCCTTCACACATTGCAAGAACTCTAAAATTTGATTTACCTTTAGAAGATAATTAGTTAGGGCATAACTTGAATGGGTATTGTGATCTCACTTAATTCAAATTATGTTCAAATAAAAGTATAATAGTACTTGTAACAAAAGTTCTAACAATCTTCGAAATGTTGCTTCAACACTTAGCTTTTGCGTCGGCGTTCCATTAAAATGACCTACTTCACTTGAATTAAATGATACACAGCTAAAAAAAAAAATACCATGTGAAATTATGCTAAAGCAACGAAGGGGGGAGCAACATTCTTCACAGATAATGAGGATACAAGCATCAAAATATATTTTTATTTGATTTAAATTTTAGAGCATATTTATTAATTAAAATAAATAAGAGATAGATTTGACTACTTATAATTATTATATGGCATAATTATAAAATTTTCATTGTATAATATAGTTGAGAAACTTGCACCTCAAAGTGTCAAAAATGGGAGAAATATTTTTGTACGTCTAACGTAGGCAGAGCTGCGTACGTCGGCCGGTTACATGGAGAGTGTTGAAGAGTTATATCCGCGTTATATCCCCTATAACCTCTCTTTAACCTATCTGTAACTTACAAATATATGAAAATAGAAACACAGAACTTATTAGTTATATGTATATTACATGGATGTTATAGGAGATATAATACGGATATAACCCCAATACGAAAAATTATTTAAAAATCTTGATACAATCTACCATTACAGAAAATTATTTTCTTTTTTTTTAAGTCTCACGTTTTTGTGCTGTCGGGGAGTAACATTTTTAAGTTGTGCCCGAAAGCAGCATTTGGAGGATTACCACTTCAATTAGGCCTGAAGAGCTTCCACGTGCGCGCAAAGATTGCTGCATTGAAAAACAATTTTCGCTTGTCGGTAGTCCCATACGCCTGAGACTCCCAGCTCTTACCGTCATAACTGCCATTAAAAGCGGATTTTGGATCTCTCCGTCCTCCTAGTTCGGTAGTTCCATCTGTTCGGTGACACTTCTCGGTCCTAGGTATCTTTTCAGTTCTAATTTTATAGTTTTATCTGCTTCTAGATCGTTGCATTGCAGCGTTGTGACTGTTATAAACCTAATGTTTTATGGGAATTTATTGGGTTTCATTGGGTAGCATTAGGTTTTGGTTGACGCAACGGATCTTGTGCTCCGAGAACGGCTTTGTTCGAGGAGATGGAATATATGCTGAATCAATGGATTAATGGGCTTAGATCAGTCTTAGAATAGAAGATAATATATTTATGTTGCACTGATTTATAAATTTAGTCCGTTTAGTCTCCACTTCATTGTTGTAGAACCAGACAGGTTGGTAGATGAAGGGGCTATTTGGCTCAGATAGGCTTTAATAAAATTGTAAATGTAGATTTACTTCCCAAGGCTACTAAATCCTGAAAATTATTTGGCATTTTATGTTCACTTATATCCTTGCAAACTGCTTGTTTATTTATTTCAGGATTTAAGGTGGCTAAAGCAGGATTTTGTGTTGACCATCAAAAAAAAATTCCAAAACCTCAACTGCTCTTGCCAGTTGAAGGATGCTCTGTCTAATAACCATTCCCACTCCTCTCAAATTAAAACAGATGAAACCCCGCCCCTTCATTCCATCTAATCGAAACTTCACAAAACGGTCTCAGAAGACTCGGCGGTGACCTTTCCAATTGTGGCCGAAACCCTTGCGATACATTCTTGACTCAAGGTAATGAGGAAAGCAACAACCAGATTGCTGCATACAAAATCTTCCAAAAATCCCCACTTCTTCTGTCTCATTTGCACAAGCAGCCACAATCCTTCATCTTTCTCGCTTTCTCTGGTTTGCTAGTCTCGCTACAATAGCCGCACAAAAGCAAATGAGCCAAGCAGCCTCCCTTCCCTGTTCTGATCGCGATCTTCACGATACAGTCACGAGTTAAGCCAACCGACAACAGGGTTTCTAAAAATTTAAAATTTTGAGCTCTTAAAACATAGACTCATGGGGCTTAAAAAATTTTAAATTTGGATTTTAAAATTTGAACTCATAAGACTTGGAAAATATTTTTAAATCAAACTTTTTTAGACTTGGGCTCTTAGGGTTTGGAAATCAATTCAAAATTAATTTTTTCAAACTTAGGCTCGTAGGGACGAAAAATAATTAAAATATTAAACTTTCTTAAAATTTGAAATTAATTGCTACCGCCACCAGATTCACGATATAATTTGATAATGAATAGAAGATGATCCTTTTTAAGCTCTAAATGAAGTTATATGAGAACATAATCTCTAGGAATGTCTGAAAATTCAAATAATTTCAATACCTACAAATTTCAATAACATTTTCCAAGTCAAATTCCATACTTAGAGATCCATGAGGGTATTTTAAAATTGGTATGAGTTAAAGTTTGTATATTCTCAAGTAATATAAATCTATAATATCTATATAAATGAGTCACTTATGAATGATTTCAAATTGCTACGTAGACTCCTTTTTGAAAGAAACTTCATCTCAATTTTATATTTTAAAATATCATCAAAATTACTCAACTTTGAAAGTGTGCAAACATAAAAAGTTGAAAACCCGCATGTGTTTCAACCATTATATTAAATGTCGAATACTAGGTTCGAAAATGTTGCGCAGGCTGACCGGGGCGCCTTATCTATAAGATATGGTTGTAAGTCCCACCCAACTAGTCTGATCATAATTGCAATGACTGGAGTTGACGAGTCTAGTAATTTTTAAATTAATATTTAAATCTTAAAATAAGTACAAGTCACCTAGTTCGATTCTTCTTCTTGTAAAGACATGAGTCTACAAGACTTATACCCTAAAAGGTCTAAGTTAACGAAATTAATTGCCCTTGCAAATACAAATGTTCTAAATTCTTAAATTTCCGATGATTGCCGAGTTGATAGAAAATTTCAATAGGTGTCAACTTTTAAATCAATTTCCTAATCAAATTCTCAAAATAATAAACCAAGGCATTCAATCTAAAATAAATCATTTAAAGTCTTAAATCAAATCTTTAAATTAAAATTCAATTACTTAAAAGCTAAAAGCTTAATCCATCCAACCTCCACAACAGTTTGTCGAGGGTGCAAATTTCTAACTGACTTTAGCTCATGAAGAGCTAATATTATACTAAGTTTATCTCTATATTCACAATCAAAATAATTTTTTGCCAGTAAGGATGTGACCTAAGTTCTCTGTTTGCGTGGTTTTGCCTCTAATTGACATCAGAAAGTAGCGGTTATGTTCAGAGTCCTCTGACAGGCTCTGACCGGCTCTGATCGGGTGGTTGCTGTAAAAGGACACTATTATATTACGATCAACCGCAACCCGTATGTTCCCTAATGGCTTTCTATGTAATGTCTTGTTTCTGTAATCAAGGGAGATGAAATGAGAAAATTGAAGAAGTTAAAGCAAGGAGTCTAGCAAATGGGAGACGAATCGAGATGTTTGGATAGCCGAAGATGTTGGAGTTGAATCAAACAGCCGAGAAGTTGAAACGCGGGGATCAGAAGCCTATGCGATGAGTTCACCTATAAAACGATGCGACATAGGAGAGAATTAATTATCAGGAGATCGGAGAGTGCGAGAGACGAGCACAAGCTAGGGTTTCTCTGTAGCAGGAGGGGGGTCGGTGTTGAGTAGAGAAGAAGGATTTGACGTGGTAATGAGCCGCATCGAAGGAGTTTTGACGAGCTTGGATAGATCCGGTGCCAAGGAGAAGCAAGGAAGGTTGGAGCGGAACCCGAAGGAGGCGTCGAGCTGCTAGTGTACAAGAGCTCGTGCGTTTGATCTGAATCGTGCGTGTAGAGGAACTCTTCGAGCCGAAGGAGAATGAAGGGAAGAAGAAATTGGGTGGGACTAGCCGAGCTGAGGGGAGACCGAAGGTAAGGCAAGGGTTTTAGGTGATAAATTTATAAATTTAATGTATTATTTTTTATTAATTATTAATAATAAGGTTTGAATAAATCTGGTTTTAAGAAGTTTTATAGTAAAAACGTTTAGAGTTTGATTTTATTTAAGCTTTAATTGTTTATTTAATAATAATTTATTACGTAATATAAATTTAAATGTATGTATGTTTATAAGACTAATAGAAAAGATACAAATTACATAAAGTAACTAGAAAGTTAAATTAGGAAAACCAACATTATTATCAATAATTTATTAAGCTTAAATTTTTTAGAAGAAATAATCAAATGAAGATAGCAATTAGGATTATTATAATAAAATAATTAAAATAATATGATACATCAAATGGTCAAATAAAGTCTAATTATCTTCTTATAATAAAATTAATATATTATAAATTAATAATAATTCTTTGTGCATTTGACTTTAGGTTTCTCATTTAAGATAAGTGAAGATAATGTGTAGAATCGTCAGTGTTCGAGGTAAGTACTCATGTTTTTATATTATGATAAAAATTCCTGGTTTCCTCTGGATCAAATACATTTACCAGTACTGTTGTTAGTTTTATTGATATTGCCGCACTCAAGATTTTGATTTTTAGTGAAGTCTTACTCATATTGTTGGAATAATATGTCTCCACAATATTATTTAAATTATCATAAATATTAAATAATTAATAAATATATTGACTGCTATGCAAATGAGAAATGAATGTTTTTTATTAGAAAGTGATATTTTTTGTATGATACTTGTATGTGTATGATTAAGGCTGTCAAAACGGCTTGTTGTTCGCGAACAGCTCGTGTTCGGCTTGTTAAGAAGCTCGTGTTCGGCTCGTTCGCTAAGTTAACGAGCCGAACACGAACAAAGAATTTTAAAAATGGCTCGTTCGTGTTCAACTCGTTTTGGCTCGAAATACTACTCATCAATATATATATTATATATACAAGTAGCATTTTGAAAAAAATTAATTGCCTACAAGGCTACAAAGATTTATAAACATTTAAGAGTATTAATTAAGGAGATAAAATAAAAAATATTAATTAGATTCAAATGATGTTTTAGTATAAACAATAAATTATGAATCTTGTCCCAACACTTAACATGTTATGGCTATGTGATCAGGATTATCAAAACGACTATTTGTTCGTGAACAATTCGTGTTCGACTCGTTTCAGCTTGTTAAGCAAATTAGTCGAACACGAACACACCTTTTGAGCTCGAAATATAAACGAGGCGCACACGGGCGGGACCCGCTCGTGTTCGGCTCTTTTACACCCCTATGTATGATTGACTATGATGGAGCCAACCCTTGATGGTACTAGTAGAGTAACATTAAGGTACCCGTGCACCTAAATGATAAAGAATTTTGATATTGAGTATCTTAAGTGATACAATTTTTAGACGGTGCTTCTGTGACGGTCAAAATAATATTTATATAATATTAATATAATAAGATTCATTGAATAATATCTCAAAAGTCTATATTGATTTAATAAAATCTTAACTGACATGCATTTTATTTTTTTTACTCTTATATTATTGTAGTTTAGGAGTGTGAGTATTTATTAGCTTTAATTAACTTACCTTTGTTTTAACTTAATTATTCAAGTATAGTTAATTGATTTAAGAGATAAGCCAAAGAAGTAAAATGTTTGTAGAAGACACAGACAAGTAACAAGGTAAATTTAAATTTACAGCTTTAATTTAAGTTGATTTGTGGCTCTTTCATCTATTATATTGTAGATGAATATAGAAATTTTAATTCACATCGTTCGATCGTCTGTTCCCGTCTTGTTTAATTTTAAACCTCAGACTTGGTCATAAAATGCTATCCTTTGAGCTGTGAATCATAAGGGTACAATTGATTGATGCAAAGCCTTATGTCAGCTAAGGTTGATTTAAATTTGTCCACTTAGACAAACAGCAACCTCAGTTCTGCAAAGGCACTTGAACGACGCAATCCATGGCAGCTGACAATGATCTTTAAGTTAGGTTTGGTCTTCTAAGTAGACCAAAGATCACGACGAACTTGCTGACGGAACCATGAGATCTTGATTGGGTTTCGTCTTCATTTCCCCATCTTCCGCTTTAAGCTTCATGTGATAGATTTAACAATTTAAAATTCCTAAGTCTGCTATTATTATATATTGAATATTCAGTTCCTAATGACTAGCTTTAATTGAAAGTTACTCCCATTATCGGGATGGGTAGTTAACCACAGGGTTTGCGCCTGTGAGAAACCTCGAACCCCTAATAAAAAATTCCTCACTAAATGAGGGTTAAATCTCTGGGTAATATCTCATCTATAATCCAATCTGCATTCTAAAATTTTGAACCTCCAAAGCTCTCTCTCAATAAACAAAATAAAATGAATGCAGAGTCTAGCGGTCATAATTTTTGGAGCCCACATTTTGTTAAGGATTTATTATAGCAAAATGAGAACATGCGAAACAAGTAACGATAACCAAGAATAAATTGCATAGTAGGTTAACATAAAAGAATATGATAAAGTTAAATATCATTATTTGTCCTATGCCTCATAAATGTGCGATAATTGACTAAGTGAAGCAAGGGCTTGGACTCATTACGTGTGATTTAAAAAATAAGTTTATAAAGAGCAGATTAAAATAAAATTAATTTTTTTTAACAAAGTTAAAATCTTATACGTGCATCTTTTTCTTGAATTTCCTCTCAATTCTTGCATCCATTTAAGAATCTTTATCATCAAATTCTATCCTACCTAAATCATTATCATGTTGCATCTCTATTTGTGATATGCTAAAATATAAATAATGCCAAATGATAGAGATCAAAAAATTTGTGAAACACTTTACAAGCAAGCATGATATAGCTTGAACAATTAGAGGAAAGTGCCACATGTGAGTTGGCACTTAAAATCTCTTTTCCAAATACCTAACATTTTCTCTACTATCTTATAGTTAGTTGTAATGATGGTTATATTACTCCCGCTCGACTAAGGGTGTGTTTGGGGCAGCGGTGCGGCGACGATTCGACGCCACACGACATGACATTTGAAAAAATTACATTTTGCCGCCTTTTTCATAAAGCTGCAATGGGATGCTGTGTTTTGCAACTTAAACTGGCTATGTGCGGCAACTATCAGAAAGTTGTGGTCCTATTTTTTGAAAAATAAAATTTAATAGACACCACAACATTTTGAACAACAATTTCTTCTGCGACAACTTCACATCCGCTTCTTAAAACAACTACAATGACCCTCAAACAATTTTGATATACTTTGTTGGGTCCCATATGCTTATTGGTGATAGCATAGCCTAAGTCAACCAAATAATATTTTTATTGTGGCACACTTACAATTCCTCTTGCATTGACTATTTTAGCGCTTTCACATCTTTTGCAAACTCCTCTAACTTGAAGTATATGTCACTCCTGAGAGGAAGGTGAATTCATGTATGATTTTAAAGAAAGTTGAAATCTAATGGTCGAAAATGCTTATTTTTTATTATTAAAAATCAGTATACAATAAAATATTTATATTTTCTAAAAAATATCAAGGCTAAAATTGTAACTTGCAAAAGCAATTATTTATTAATGGTTTAATATTTTGTCTTTTTCAACTAGATATCACCAGATATATTACAAGAATCAAATGAAATTGAAATAAACATTAAAATATTCTTTTGCTGGCACAAACTTATGTGATTAGCACCAAGTGATGAAGATAATTTGACAATTGAATGAAACTCCATCAATTACATTCTAAGATCTGAATAATTTTCTATTACAATATATATTTTGTTATTTTATATTAATCATTTTGGTGCGCTATCTATGGCTCCAATATTATTTTTGAAAAAAGGGTTGAAATCTTGAGTTGATTTGCATTTGTGAATGACAATCAACTTTAGTTAGAGACCAATTGATAAGTTCTTTCATTAATGACAAATTGGTTATAATACATGATTACAATATTGTCTTACTATTTCTAAGGAATAATGAGAAATATTAATGCAATTATCTTTATATATGGGCATTTGCAAGCCCCTCAAGAAATACCCCTAGTTGCTTAACTTTGACTATACTCTTGATGTTGCTAGTGAGATCATTATTAACTATTATATCCGTTGCTTGAAATTTTAGTGAGATAACAATCGATGACCAGCTAATACATCTATGTATTGATAACAAGTGTACAATATATTGAAAATCAATATATGAATGTATACATCTTTATTTGACAAGTTATTATCATTTATTATAAAAGGAATTATTTCATTGATTACATAATTAACTTATTTAAATGCTTCATCATGTCATACAGTACCAACTAATGTTCCTTTTAATATCATTTTGCAATTTAATAATTAGTTTGAATGTTTTTTATACTAATTATGACCTTGATTCTAATTAGAAAATAACCATAATCAATATTTATAAAATTTAGAAATGTTTCACTTTATTTTGGATTATCTTGAATCTAAGCTTTTCTTTGTTTTTAATATTATTAGATATACATGGAAGTCATTTTCACATTTTTCAAATTTTATTTTAATTTTTTAATAAATGTCTTGAATTCTAGTTGTTATTAAAATAATGTTATCTTAACATCCTAATTAACATTTTAATAGAACTCAAATTGAATTGAGAAAAAACATATAAGTTAAGGATGCCCTAATGATGAATCCATATAAATTTGAAGCCAGTCCCCATTAGATATTTATCAGTTTATCTGAATCCTTTTAAATTAGATTTTAATTTTTAATAAGCTAGTTTTGATCTTGATAATATGTTTTTTTATGTTTATAATATTTAAAGTGTTGAAAGATCTCGTTAATATTTGTGATTGTGTACCATATTTGTTATACTCTATATTTAGAAGTGTATGAATTGTATGAGTAATCTTAGGATTCTCTATTTATTTTCTTCTATATTAGGGTGGTTAGTTGAATAGTATATTTATCCTTAATTAGGGAGATTAATTGTCTTTTTTGTTCCTAGTTAAGCTTTATAAATAGCTGTACATCAATATAGAATAATCATTCAGCCTTCTTATATTTTTTGTTCACTGTTTTTATGGTATCAAAGCAAAAAATCCTAGGTTTGAATCTTCTTTCTTTTCATCTCTAAAATGTTTGAAGCCATGCCTAGGACAAGCCAGCCTCTTCAACCATCTCAGTAGGAACCTCAGAGAAATACATCCGAAAACCATCCCATTCAGATTACTATAATCCGACTAAATGGTGATAATTTTATTCGATGGTCACAATCTGTTCGCATGTATCTCGAGGAAGAGGAAAAATTGGCTATATCACAGGTGATACTAAGTAGCCTGACGTGAATGACAAAACTTATGCCATTTGGGATGCGAAAAACTCAATGGTAATGACATGGTTGGTCAATTTCATAACTGAAGAGATAAGTACAAATTACTTGTGTAACTCTATAACCAAGGAATTATTGGACAATGTTTCAGAAATGTACTTTGACCTTGGAAATCAATCCCAAATTTACGAGTTGACTTCACGATTCGGTGAAATTTGCCAAGGTGAGGACTCTGTGACAAAATATTTCAATTCTCTTAAGCAGATTTGGCAGGACCTGAACTTATTCAATGATTATGAGTGGAAATCAAATGATGACTGCAACCAGTACAAGAAGATAGTAGATATTGGCCGAATCTTCAAATTTCTTGCAGGTTTAAATGTTGAATATGATGAGGTCCATGACCGAATAATTGTAAGAAGTCCCCTGCCTCCAATTGGGGAAGCTTTTGTGGAGGTAAGGCGAGAAGAGAGTCGGAGCCATGTGATGTTGGTGAAGAAGGCTGCAGGTTCAATCATGTCTTTGGAAGGATCAACACGGGCCATTCCTGAAGCTCAAGCAAGCAGTAAAATTTCTCACAACCAGCGTGTAGAAGACAAAAACAACCTGCAATGTGACTATTAGGGAAAACCACGCCATACTTGCGAAAAATGTTGGAAGTTGCATGGTAAACTACCTAATGGTAAGGGAAAAAAAATCTGGTGAACATAGCACACCTACAACAAATGAGGCCGAGTCATCTCCATTTAGTAAAGAGCAATTAAGTTAGCTTCTTAAGCTACTGAAATCTTGCTCATCATCTAATACTCCTATCGGTTCTATAGCACAAACAGATAGTAATTCCTTGGATCTCCATTTAGCAAAGAGCAATTAAGTTAGCTTCTTAAACTGTTGAAATCTTGCTCATCATCTAATCCTTCTATCGGTTCTATAGCACAAACAAGTAGTAATTCCTTTGATTTATCTATTCTAGGAAGTACCACTCATTGGATCATAGATTTAGGAGCCTGTGATCATATGACAAGCTGTTCTAAATTATTTGATTCATATTATCCATGTTGCGGTTCTGAAAAAGTCAGACTAGCTGATGACAGCTTTTTACCTTTTGCAGGAAAATGAAACATTAAAATTTCAGAAAAAATTTCTTTGAAATCAGTTTTACATGTTCCAAAACTTACATGTAATATTCTTTCCGTTAGTAAATTGTCTAAAGACTGATTATTCCATTCTTTTTTCTCTTTCCAATTGTGTTTTTCAGAACTAAAACTCGGGGAAGATGATTGAAACTATTAGAGAAATAAATGGGCTGTACTAATATGATGGAACTGATTCTGCAAATAAAACAACTTCTGAATTAGGTAAAACAAGTTCAAGCTTTAACTATGATCAAGTTATGTTATGACATAAAAGATTGATAGCTTTTCATATCTCAAATCTTTATTTCCTGAACTATTTAAAAGTATTGATTGTTCAAAACTTCATTGTGAAGCTTGTAGTTTAGCTAAAAGTCAACGTGTTTCGTTTCTAATAAAACCATATTCTGCTTCAAAACCATTTTATTTGTTGCATATTGATGTTTGGGGCCCATCCAAAGTTAATACACTTTCTGGAAATAAATGGTTGTAACATTTATTGACGAACACACACGAGTTTGCTTGGCTTATTTATTGGAAAAAAAAAATTGAAGTTGAACAACGATTTAAAGATTTTTTTCACATGTTTGAAAATCAATTTCAAACAAAAATTGATATTCTATGAACTGATAATGAGATTGAATATTTTAACAAATATTTGAGAATATTTATTTTGGAAAAATGTATTTTGCATCAATTCACTTGTCGTGACACACCACAACAAAATGTTATTGCTGAAAGGAAAAATAGACATTTACTTAAAATTGCTCGGATACTTATGTTTTCCATGAATGTTTCTAAATAGTTTTGCGGGAATGCGATCCTTACCTCTTGTTATTTAGTAAACAGAATGCCATCTCGAGTTTTGAAATTTAAAACACTTTTACAAGTCTTAAAAAATTATTTTTCAACATTTAAGATAACAACTAATCTCTCGTTAAAAGTTTTTGGATGTGTTTGCTATGTGCATGTCCCAAATGTGTTTTACTCAAAACTTGATCCCAAAGCTAAAAAATGAGTTTTTATTGATTATGCTTCTAATAAACGTGGGTACAAGTGTTTTAATCCAGTCACAAAGAAATTTTTAAGAGCATGGATGTCAAGTTAGGATCACCATTTTTTTCAAAAAAAAATTCTTCAGGGGAAGAACTTAGTTGAAGAAAATAATTTTTGGGAAACCTTACCCATTTCCTTAACTAATTCTGATATGGAAACTAGGGTCATCATTATTAATCCTTTTTTGCCAGTGCTACTTTATCAGAGACAGGGGGAGAAATATTTCCAACAGGTCATAATCTAGTGGATCATAATCCTCAACATGAGCTACAGGTTTATACTAGGAAAAAATTCTATGAAGTTACTACAACTCCAGTTATTCCTTCAGCAGATGTTTAATCAGCTTTGCCGAATAATGGTTCTACAACTCAGAGTAACTTTCCCTCTACTTCCACTCCTTCTGATCTTGATCTTCCAATTGCTTTAAGAAAAGGAATCCGAACAGACATTAAACATCCTATCACACAATACTTGTCATATGAAAAACTATCAAAAAATCATAGAGCATGTGTCCAGGATTTTTAATATGCTTGTTCCAAGAACTGCTCAGGAAGCATTAGGGGACCCAAGTTGGAGAATAGTTGTGATGGAAGAAATAAATGCTCTTAAAAGAAATAATACTTGGATAATCATTGATTTACCTAAAGACAAAAAGACGGTTGGATGCAAATGGGTGTTCGTGGTGAAGTTTAAAGCTGATGAAAGTGTGGAGAGATACAAAGCGAGACTAGTAGCAAAAGGATTTACTCAAACTTCTGGTATTGATTACCAAGAAACTTTTGTTCCTGATGCTAAAATTAACTCTATTAGGGTACTACTTTCTCTTGCAGTTAACTTCAACTGACTACTTCATTAATTTGATGTAAAGAATGCGTTTTTAAATGAAGAATTGCAAGAAGAAGTATATATGGACCTGCCACCCGGATTTGAAGAAAAATTTGAAAAATGCGAAGTGTGCAAATTAAAAAAGTCTCTGTATGGATTAAAGTAGTTTCCTAGAGCTTGGTTTAAGCGTTTTGGTGATGTTATCAAGAGACATGGATTCTCTCAATCCAAGCTGATCGCACCCTTTTTTTTAAACATTCAATCAAAGGTAAAGTGGCCATTGTGATTGTATATGTAGATGACATAATCATGACAGAGGTTGATTCTCTTGAGATTAGCAATTTTAAGAGGAAACTTGAAGTCGAATTTGATATTAAGGAATTGGGAAAGATGAAAAATTTTCTCGGGATGGAGTTTGCAACATCCAAGGATGGGATTTTTGTCAATCAAAGCAATTATGTGCTTGACTTACTCAAAGAAACAGGGTTGACAGGTTGCAAAGCAGCAGATACACCAATTGAACCTAATGTAAAGTTGAAAACAGCGGCAACTAATGAGGTAATGGACAAAGCACACTATCAAAGATTGGTAGGGCGACTAATCTATTTGGTTCACACTCGACTTGTCATAGCTTTTGCAGTGAGTGTTGTGAGTCAATTCATGCATTCACCTGAACCTACTCACTTTGAAGCTGTATTCAGAATTTTGAGATACCTCAAAAGAACTCCTGGAAAAGCAATTTTGTTCAAAAAAGGAGAACATCTTATGATAGAGGCCTACACAGATGCAGATTGGGCAGTAGATGTAAATGATAGAAGATTCACCTCAAGTTATTGTACCTTCGTAGACGAAAATCTGGTTACTTGAAAAATTAAAAAAACAAAGTGTGGTGGCAAGGAGTAGTGCTGAAGCAGAATTTCGCTCGTTAGCACATGGATTCTGTGAAGTGTTATGGATAAAAAGACTTCTGGAAGAGTTGAAGATTCATATACCAGCAGCTATTAAAGTTTACTGTGACAACAAGACTGTAATCTTTATAGCTCATAATCCAGTTCTACATGATAGAACAAAACATGTAGAAGTTGACAAACATTTCATCAAGGAGAAGATAGATAGTGGTGTGATATTTATGTCCTACATACCCACTGCTAGCCAAACAACAGATATACTAATAAAAGGTCTTCCCAAAGTGCAACATGAGAATCTAGTTAGAAAGCTTGCCATGAGTGACATCTTCATGCTACCTTGAGGGGGAGTGTTGAAAGATCTCGTCAATAATTGTGATTGTGTACCATATTTATTATACTCTATATTTAGAAGTGTATGAACTGTATGAGTAATCTTAGGAATCTCTATTTGTTTTCTTCTATAGTAGTTGAATAGTATATTTCTCCTTAATTAGAGAGATAAGCTATTTTTTTTGTTCCTAGTTAAGCTCTTTAAATAGCTGTACATCAGTATAGAATAATCATTCAGCCTTCTTATATTTTTTGTTCACTTTTTTTATAAAGAAATAATTAGATTCAAATATTTAGATAATTATGAAATTGTATTTGTTTTCTAAATATCTTGATTTTAATTTTTTCTCAATTATTAATGTTAATATACATATCAATGATAGTTGTTTTCACACATTTTAGGTTCAATTTGAATTTTTAGTAAATATTTTGAGTTTTTGGTTTAGTTAAAATAGATTTGTCTCAACAACTTAATTAACATTCTAATTGAGCTCAAATTAACTAAAAAAAATAGCAAATGTTAAGAGAGACCTCAAAGATTATTCCATATAATGTGCTCCCAGGAGGTATTTATTAAATTTTTCTATATTTATTAGAAATTACATTAGTAATATAGTAATTAATAATTAATAAAATATTATTTATGCTAATTATAATCGAAGGCAATGATTTTCATTATTAATAGTTATTATTAAAATCCTATTTTAGCTAACAAAATTAAATTTTTAAAAAAGTAGTTAAAGAATTCTTGAGAATTTAAGTTAATTTAATCTCTATCATGCCAAACTGTTTTAAGGATTTAATTTTCTAAAAGTTTACTAAATTTATTTTTGCATGATTTACTAAATTCTACTTGAAGCCAAACAACACCTTAATGATCAAAACTGTTGATTTTGATGGATGCCAGTATTAATATAAAAATAACCTCTTAAATTATTTGCACTAAAAATGGTTATTAGGCAGCATTAAAAAAACACTTCTCAAGATTTATGCATCGCAAGCCATTTATTAGGCAGCCCAAAATAAAGAGTCGCCCTAATGCTTTCATGGCATATTGAGAATGACTTGCACCATATGGGATCAGAAGCAATGAATACCATCGGTTATTGCTCTTTTTCCTGCTTGGTTTTAACTATGAGAATATGTAAGTGGTAATCCTTGAAAATGTGTTTTGACAGTTTCTTGACATCATTTCCTTGCTTCAATGTTGTTATTTGCTTGCCTTCTGATGTTTGTGAGATTGATCTTTCCGCAACAACTCTTGCCTCATAGAATTCAGTGTTTCTTCAAGAGGATTTTGTTTGTATAAAGTATAAACTATATTTTTCAGCTGTTCTTTTATTAAATTATCACCTAATGATTTTCATATGATTCCAAGGTGAAAACACATTTACATACCATTCTGTTTCTATTTACTTTTATATGTCTAAGATCATAATGAAATGTATTTGTTGTTTCTTTGCCTCTTAACATGAAATGCACTGTACTTCTTAGCTATGGCGTCATCTGACAATCCAGAAGTTGTTGAGAGAGTGGTTAAGGAGGAGAAGAAGAACAAGGATGAAGAGAATAATGATGAGAAGGGTGGCTTCCTTGATAAGGTTAAAGATTTCATTCAGGACATTGGTGAGAAGATTGAAGGGGCAATAGGGTTTGGAAAGCCAACAGCAGATGTGGTTAGGGTTCACATTCCTTCCATCAATTTGCATAAGATAGAAATTGTAGTGGATGTGCTAATTTCAAACCCAAATCCTATTCCCATTCCGCTAATAGACATTGACTACTTAATAGAAAGTGATGGGAGGAAGCTTGTGTCTGGATTGATTCCTGATGCAGGAACTATCCATGCGCATGGCTCAGAGACTGTGAAAATACCAGTGGTATTGATCTATGACGATATCAAAAGTACTTATGATGATATCAAGCCTGGAAGTATCATTCCGTATCTGATCAAGGTTGGTCTTATTGTAGATGTACCCATCTTTGGAAGACTTACTCTTCCTCTGGAAAAGAAAGGCGAGATTCCTGTGCCTTACAAGCCTGATGTTGATGTCGAGAAGATACACTTTGAGAAATTCTCCTTTGAAGAAACTATTGCAACTCTACACTTGAAATTAGAGAACAAGAATGACTTTGAGCTGGCACTAAATAAGCTTGACTACGAAATTTTGCTATCTGATGTGAGCATCGGAAGTGCCGAGCTTACTGACTCCACAAAAGTTGATAAAAATGGAATTAGTAAGATGAAGATTCCAATAAATTTCAGGCCAAAGGATTTTGGATCTGCCCTATGGGACATGATAAGGGGAAGAGGTACAACTTATTCAATAAAAGGGAATATTGATGTAGATACTCCTTTTGGATCAATGAAGTTACCCATTAGTAAGGAGGGTGGAAGGACTCGCCTCAAAAAAGGAGATGATGATGATGATGATGATGATGAGGTATGGTGATTCTATTCTTCACAATCTTGATTATTACATTTATTTCACTTTTTTATTCAATCTGAATTTCTATATTAGAAAATGAATTTTTTATTTATGCAGTACAGAGTCTTGATGCAGGCCTACGTACTATAGTTATCACTTGTTCATTCTATTTTAGGAAGGCACACTTGATGCGTATATCTTATGATTCTATTGCAGTCCTATTTGGCTTTAGTTATCACTTGTTCATTCTATTTTAGGAAGGCGCACTTGATGCGTATATCTTATGATTCTATTGCAGTCCTATTTGGCTTTATATTTATGATTCGTACACAATATTGACATTTTCTTCATTTTTATTGGTTGAAATTAACTTGAAATTCTACCTACTACATTAGTATTAGGAAAAAAATTAAAAAAAAATAGAATCATTTCTATGCTTAACTTGCAAATAAAGTTTTCTTCTAATCTTTTAACTTAAAATTATCATTTTTTAAAGGGAATTTAGCATTAAAAAGGTGATTGTGTTATGATACGAAACTATAGCTTTCCTTTAGATATCACTCATTTGTAGTAGCTTTAGTGGCTCCCACTGTTTTCTATGGCCACTATGGTTATTATTTTGTGGTTTCTTTATTCGCTTATTTAGCTACTAATGTGATGGTTTGGATCTTATGCTAGATATCTTATTTTTTTTAACATATATATATATATATATTGAAAAAAGGCATATTTATATATATGGGAATTTAGTGAGTGTGGACATTAAGCCCACACACAAGGTATATAACTCACTCAAAAAAGAATTTAAAATGTACGAGTATTTTATAGAACCTGGTAGCGTACTTTTGCAAATCTCTAGGGTTTGAATCCGCCTTACTCTCTTTAATACAATGATTTCACTGTTTGTCTCTATGGCAAGTTAGCAGTGGCTGCTGTTAGTTCAATCTTTGTGGTCTATAGTTTTTGTGGTTTGGCTCTTTGGTGTTGACTTTCTCGGTTGATTTTTCCCTTTTAATTTTTTATTTGGTGCATGAGGCTTATTTGTTGTTGTATCTTGGGCATGTAGAATTAGTCTATAGTGAATAAGAAAATTCTTTGGATGTGTGAATTCCTATTTTTTTCTTGGAATGCTTTTTTGTTTGCTTATTTTCCCTTCTTCCCACTTGGTCAATTTTTTATTATTGGTTATTGTTTAACTTAGCTTTATCAAAGTTGTTGCATTTTTGTTTTATTTCTCCTCTATAAATTTCAAGTAACTATGAGACTTGTGATTCATACTTTCTTATATTATTTCTTAGTGGAAGGCACTTTTATTTGAATTGGATATTAATTTTGGAATTAATAGTTTGTGTTTAAAGAATAATTTATGTATGTTGAAGTCCTATGTAGCATTGAAAATTACATGTTAGATTCACATTAAAAATCTTGAATCCTAAAAATTTTTACATAAGATTTACTAATACAATTTATTATTATATCATATCTTCTTGATATAGGACTTAATACTTGGGCCAATTAATTGTTTAATAAAAGCTACAATTTTATAGAATATCAATATTGCCAAATACCAGGAGCTCAAATAAATCAATATAAGAATAGATGTGTTGACCGTTTTAAAAAAAGGAAAGCAAAATAATAATAAATTAATTAAACCAATTAATTAATTACGTGCTCCAGCCTGTTGAAGCCTGCGTTAGTGTGATAACCATTCCCTCTGTCTTCGTCAGATACAAACATATATGAAGCGCCCACTGTTCCTCAACCCCCCACTCCTTAGATTGTTGAACCCTTTTCTCCCCTTCTTTCTTTTGTATTCCCCACTCTCGACTACCACACAAATTCAACTGAAGCCCCTACACCGACGTTCTCATCTCTCGTTTGAAATAGCATAGTGCTGCTTTTCATGTTTTCTTGTTCATCCCACAATTTTAGAACTGCAACTGTTCTTTTTTTCATATTCCCAACCCTTGCTTCGTCGTTTTTTTCGGTGCTTTAAAAACCTCACTGCAAAAGTTTCTTCTTCGTTCTTCCGCTCCAATTCGAGATAGAGGCTGCACTCATTTTGTTATTCTTCCACTTCAAGTCACAAGCACATCTTCTGATCGAAGCTTGTTGTCTCCCGTACCTTCGTCTTTGTTTGTCTGCTCCCACCCAATCGCTATCTTCTCTCAAGTTGCAGAAGCCCGTACTTCTGTTTCTTCCCCTATTCACCAACACAAACCCATTTCCTTTTGTTCTTCTGTCTTTTGCCTCTCCTATTCTTGGGGAATTATATATCATTTTTTAAAATAATTGCCCCGTTTGGATAGTTTTTTATAAAATTAGGGATTTGAAATACTCATCTAGGGAAATGAGAGTATTCTTTTTTTTTGAATTAAGTTATGCTCGGGGAAATGCTTGCTTGTGATTTCAACTTTTTTGCAGGTACATTGGAGGCCTATAACATCTTTTAAGACCATGGGTTAAATATTCAATTTTTGTTCCCCAGCCGTAATGTCTCATGACGTTGATCAATCAGTCTTTTAGGACAGTTGGGAAGACTGACATTCTCTCATGCCTCCTAACGGGGGTTGACCCCAAGGGGCTACTAGAATTATGGGTGATTTTGTGATGCCTCATTTCATTTGCCCCAGAGGAGTCAAAAACTGAAAAGGGTGAGAGGATACGAGGAGTCGAGTAGTCAAAGAGAGGGGAGATAAAGCGAGAGGGGTCAAGAACTTAAGGACACTTTCGTGTATAAAAATGATGCGCTAGAAGCGAGATTTAGAGTCGAACGACTCGTGTGAAGATTTGCAAGCATAAGATGTGGTTTTCACCTAGCCGACGTTGGTGTTGAGCGGAGGAGATGACGTTGGTGTCGAGCAAAGGAGGAGAAGCCACCATAAAGCCACGATTAGAGGAGCTGTTTGGGAAAGGGAGGCGATCTGTAGATCCTGCGTATATCGGAGAGGTTCGCATGTGTGAATTAAGGCTTGACAGGTTTTATAAATGGTAATCTAATAATTTATTTAATTGATTATATATATATATTGTTATTTAGAGTTTTTGGTTAGAATTTTAGATTTGGAGGGGAATAGGAGGCAAAGTATGCGAGCTAACGGAGGAAGATTGACTCGCGCAAACTTTTGTAAGGAAAAGTTCAGGTTTATAGTATAATTTAATTAATGAATTCAATTAGGATTTCATGAAGTAAAATAATGAAAATTTAATAGTTAAATAATATAAATTTAATAGTTAATTAAAATGATAATAATTAAAATTTTGTAATATGAATACCTATATTTATTATATGTAGGGGTGTAAACGAGCCGAACACGAGCGAGCCAAGCTCAGCTCGTGTTCGCCTCGTTTATATTTCGAGCTCAAAAAGTGTGTTCGTGTTCGGCTCGTCTGCTTAACGAGCCGAACACGAGCTGTTCACGAACAAAAAAACCTTTTAACAACCCCAATGATGTAG
>NW_018165034.1:245276-276079 GCF_001263595.1 Phalaenopsis equestris | reverse complement strand
GGCTCGTTAACTTATCGAACAAAATTAACGAGCCGAACACGAGCTTCTTAACGAGCCGAACACGAGCTGTTCGCGAACAACGAGCCGTTTTGATAGCCCTAATTATATGTTTTCCATTTTAGAGGAGTTGACGTCAAAACAAATCAAATAACAAATTATTTGACATCAAGGTGAGTACTCTCTTTTTTATTCTATGATAATATTTTAGTTTTTCTCAATTATTTTGCATCAGTAGTGGATAATACTTATATAGACTTTATTTTAATTTATATGTTTTTTTTATTGGTGATATTATTATGAATGTTTTTAGTTACTAGCATGTATTGGTGAATTTATAATGCTACTAATGAGCTAACGCTAAGGTACTCGTGCATACAAAAACAAGTCTATCTTACTAAGTGGGGGTCGCTACATGAATCCTTTTTCTCTATTGCGTCTTATTGTCATATTTTCATTTATACAATATGCTAATGTACTTGCGTATGTAAATGAAAAATGATATTGATATTATAACCCTTAATTAGTACAATTTTTAGATGGTGTTAATGCGACTGTCGTACAAATATAAAATGATATAGATATGTTATTGATATAGTGAGATTCATTGAATACATCATATTCTTAAAATATCAAATATCAAATATTTATATTAATTTATGAAAAGCTTAACCAATATACATTTTTCTTTCTTTTCACTTATATTACTATAGTTTAGGCAATATGTCAACCATTCAGTCGCCAGTTGTAGCTCACCCGTCTTTGGAACCTCCTATCATGGGAGAAAGAGAGATTCTCCAGACCCCGCTTGCCTTAGAACCTATCACTGATAATATAGGTGAAAATACTTCTACTGTTTCACTACTGTCTCATCAGGTCCAAAAAGATGTTAGTATTACTCAGGCTCATGGGGATCATGATGTGCAATGACCTACAACTGTCCAACCACCTTTGGAATCTACTGATCAAATGAGTCAATCATCGGATGAGGAATAGTAGGTTTACACATCCAGGAGGAAGAAGAAAAATGAAAATCTACTTGAGCTCAGTAATCTGATAGATGATACTTTGGTTACTACGGACAATGATACTCACAGTAGGTTTACACATCCAGGAGGAAGAAGAAAAATGAAAATCTACTTGAGCTCAGTAATCTGATAGATGATACTTTGGTTACTACGGACAATGATACTCACCTTACTAATTTGTTAACCGGCTCACTTCCTCGAACTAGAGGGAGGAGGACTAAAGTGTCCCTAGCACTTTTGTGTTTTTTTGTGGCTTTTGGTTTTTTTTCTTTATATATCTTTGCTTTATTTGAGTTTTGTGTGTGTTGTTTTGTATGAGTTAGGCTTCTTTTAAGCCCTCTCATGCAACATTTATGTATCTTTTCCGTATTAATATATTTGCTCTTGGACTTACAAAAAAAAATATTACTATAGTTTAGGAGTGCGAGTATTCATAGGCTTTGATTAGCTTATAGTTGTTTTAAACTATTTTTGAAGTGTAGTTAATTTATTAAGAGATGAGCAATAGAAAAGAATATTTATAGAAAACACGAACAACATGTAATGAAGTGAATTTTACTATTTTGCTTTAATTTAGTTTGATTAGTTGCTCTTTCATTTGTCGAATGTTAAAGAAAATTAGAAAACTTGGCTACCTTAGTCTGATCGCCTCAAACCACCTTGGTGAATTCCAAGCCCTCCATTGGGTCGTGGCAAACGTGGCATCAGTGATAAGATTTAAGGTTAAGTAATGTAATCTGATGAAATAGCCAGCAGGGTAATTTTAAAAAATATGTATTAATAATAAAAATAAAAAAATTTGAGTTAACTTAAATTATTAAGTATATCCATCCAAACATAGTGATACACTCGAAATTATAGAAAAATAAAGTCTAATAGAAAATTTATGGATAGCTAATGTTGTCCTACTTAATGAGAAATGACTAAAAGTCTATTTATAACTTTCGAGGACAAAATTTTTGTAAGTATGAAAGGTTGTGATGCCTCATTTCATTTGCTTGAGAGGAGTCAGAAACTGAAGATGTGTAGAGGAAGCAAGGAGTCGAGCAAACGAAGAGGCTGTAGATGAAGCGAGAGGGGTCGAGAACTTGAAAGGTTACTTTTGTGTCTAAACTGACTTGACAGAGGTGAAATTTACCTACCTAAGAGTCAAGCAACGCGTGCGAGGACCTACGAGCGTAAGTTGGGGTTTTCACCTAGTCGTCATCGTTGACGAGCGAAGGAGGAGATGACATTGGTGTTGAGCAAAGGAGAAACCAACGTCAAGCTGCGATCAGAGGAGGTGCTCTCATGCGAGTGAGGTGACGTGCGGATCCCGCGTGCAGAGGAGAGGCTCGCATGCATTAATTATGGCTCAACCTAAGAGTCAAACAACGTGTGCGAGGACCTACGAGCGTAAGTTGGGGTTTTAACCTAGTTGACATCATTTTCGAGCGAAGGAGGAGATGCCATTGGTGTTTAGCAAAGGAGAAACCGACGTCAAGCTGCGATCGGAGGAGGTGCTCTCATGCGAGGGAGGTGACGTGTGGATCCCGCGTGCAGAGGAGAGGTTCACATGCATGAATTATGGCTCGACCGAGTTTGTAAAAGGTAAAAATTTAATAATCTATTTAGTTTAATCTATATATATATATATATATATATATAAATATTAATAGAAAATTTTATCATTTAGGGCTTTTGATAAGAATTTCAGATTTGGAGGTGAATAGAATGAGGTGAAGTCTGCAAGCTAAAGGAGGAAGATTGACCTACGCAAACTTCGGTAAGGAAAAATTTAAGTTTATATTATAATGTAAGTAATGAATTTAATTACGATTTCATAAAATTAAATAATGAAAATTTAATACTTGAATAATGTAAATTTAAATAGCTAATTAAAATTATAATTAATTAAAATTTTCTAATATGAATATCTATGTTTTCTATAAGCTTCCAATTTTGGAAGTGTCGAGGTCAATACAAATCAAATAACAAATTAATCGATATTGAGGTGAGTACCCGTAGTTTTAATCTATGGTAATATTTTATTTTCAACTATTTTATTTTGATTTATATATTCGTTTCCTCATTAATCACATCATTATAATTGTTTTTAGGCTAGTTAGTAGTTATAATCATGCATTGATGAATATATATATATATATATATATGGTTTTCGCCTGACGGCGATTCCCGGATTTGAATCCTTTGCCTTTTCACTCTGTCGGCTTCGTCGTATTCCATGACGAATGGTTTCATCGTGCTTGACGACGAACGACTTCGCACTCAGCCTTCTTTTTTGATTTCCTCGTCGGTCTTTGCAGACAGCTCGCAAGATTTCGTCTTCCCTGCTTGACGCGTTGTCATCGTCTTGCAGTTTCGTCGGCATTTGCAGACAGCTCGCAGGACGCCGTCTGGTCACAGCTTGATGCATCGTCTTTTGTTCTTGCCTCTGGTCGTAGTCATCTTGCCTGGTGGAGATGGCCTCGACGGTCCATTCCTACTCTTGCCCTTGCCGACGATAATCCAATTCTACTCTTGCCCTTATTTAGGTTCAGAGTCTGACTTTAATATTGGTAAATTCTGCATTGTTCCACAATCATTCCATGAGGCTCTTGAAGACGGTGGTGATTACACATTCATTAAAAAACTTGATAAAAAAAAGGAAACCTGCTCTTTTTCTCTCTGAGGTTGAAATCAGCAGTCTTGCGTTTTCTTGGCGTTTTTCTCTAGTGGGGAAATTCCTTTATGACACCCTAAACTTGAGATTATTCAAAAAGATTTTGATGCTATGAAGCTATCGGGTAGTTGAAGTATTGGCTTACTTGATGACCGACATATACTTATTCAGTTATCTCGCGATGCGGATTACACTCGTATTTTTTCTCGAAAGATAATCAAGATTAACAACCGTTTTATGAAAATCTTGAAGTGGACTATCGACTTTGATTCAAAAGCGGAGCCCCCTATCATTCATGTTTGAATAAAGTTTCCGGGATTAAAACTATACCTGTTCAACTTTGAAATTCTCTACTCCGTAGCAAGTGCTTACTGTAAGCCTCTCAAGGTTGATAGTCCTACGGTTGCTGTCACCAGTCCCTCTGTAGCTTGCGTGTTAGTTGATAGAGATATCAGCCAACAAGCTCCGGATGAGGTATGGGTATCGACAAAAAAGTTGAAATAAAATCACACCCTTCACATTGCTCTCATTGTAGTATGTTTGACCACAACTCTAATACTTGCTATCGTTTGCATCCTGACTTAAGGCCGGATATTGCTAAAGTTTAGCAACCTGTTCATGCTGAATTGTGGGTGGACGTCTTGCCACCTACCATCTCTGCTGAGGTGGTGCAACCCGCCCCACTTTCCAACACTGTACATACCTCTGCTCATCTGCCTAATGCTTTTCCTGATGGGAAAATTTCTTATGCTCCTATTCAATCCTTGGTTGTCTCAGATAAAGAACACCATACCCAAGCCGTTCTACCCCTGGATGCTCTTGCTCTTGAACACTACTCCAGCCGTTGGTTTGAAGCATGGTACTCGGACGTCATTACAGACTTCAGCTGCCCTATAACCTATTATTGATGTTACTGGTGGCAATCTTGCCACTGCTTCTCTACTGCCTCATCAGGTCGAGCAAGATGTTAATGTTTCTCAGACACATAGGGTTCATCATGTGCAGGGTTCATCATGTGCAACAACCTACACCTGTCCGACCATCCACTGATCAGATGAGTCAATCCTCGGATGAAGAATGACAAATTTACTCATCCAGAAGGAAGAAAAATGAAGACCTACTCGAGCTCAGGAATTTGATGGATGGTACTTTGGTTACTTCGGGTAATTGTACGCACCTTACCAATTTATTATCTGGCTCCCTTCCTAGAACTCGAGGCAGAGGCATGACTGAACTGAGTCGTCCCTAGCTTTTTTGCGCGCGTTGTTGGGTTTTTTCTTTTTTTGATCATAGATGTATCTTCTCTTTTTGGTTTTTTGGGATTTTGTGTGTTGTATCGTTTGGGTTGTGTGCCTTCTTTTAGGCCTACTCATACAACTTATCTGTATCTTTCCTGTTTAATATATTAGCCCTTGGGCTTTTTCAAATATATATTAAATTAAATTGAATGCAGTAATCACATGAATGATATGTCTATATTGATTGGATGTCTGTGCATGAGCAGTATGATGGAGTAATTTTTTATGGTACTAGCGAGAGAATGCTAATGGTTCCTGTGCATGTAAATGAAAAAAATATTAATATTGAAATATCTTAATTAATATAAAATTTAAACGGTGTTATTGCGACGGTTGTATAAATATAAAATGATATAGACATGCTATTGATATATTAAGATTCATTAAATATCATCATATTTTTAAAATTTCAAATATTTATATTGATTTATTAAAGTTTAACTACCATGTATATTACTTTCTTTTTACTTATATTACTGTAATTTATGAGTGAGAGTATTCACTGATTTTGATTAACTTACTTTTAAACTAATTTTTTAGGTCAAATTAATTTATTAAGTGATGAGCAATAAAAGAGACAGTATTTATAGAAAACATGAACAACTTTTAATGAGGTAAATTTAATTGTACTGCTTTAATTTAATTTGATTAGTGACTTTTTCATTATTAATAGTTAAATAAAAATAAAAAACTTCGTTCGTATCATCCGATCGTTTGTACCCGCTTTGGTTAATTCCAAGTCCCGGGCCGATTTTTGACCGATTTGGACTTGTAAATAACTTAAATTATTGGAATTTTTGAATTTATAAAATTATATAAAATGTGAATCATCAAAATTTAAAAATAATTTAAAAGTTTAAGCATTTAAAATTTGGGTCTATAGGGTTCAAAAATATCTGAGATCTTGGTTTTTAAAATTTATGCTCTAATGGTTTAAAAAATATTTAAAATTTTGAGCATTAGAAAGTTAGGCTTTTTAAACTTAAAAATATTTAAAAATGTAAGTTTTAAACTTTAGGCTCATGGGTTCATAAAAATATTTGAAATTTTGGGCTTTCAAACTTAGAAACCTAGGGTTTAAAGATAATTTGAAAGCTGGGGGATTCAAAATTTGGGAATCACGCCACCTGATTTGCAATTCTACTTTGTAAGCAGACATAAGGTGACCCCCTTTAAAGCCCAAATTCATAATATTTTTAGAAATATTTTAAGCTTTGAATGATTTTAAAATATATATAAACTTTGTGGTTATCTTATATTCAAAATGTAAAATCTTGAATTGTGAGCCCCTCTCTTAAGACTTACATGAGTAACACTTGAGATACTTGAATTACGCATTGTTTAGGATGTCTATATATGCAAGTCAATTATGCATATTTTACAAAACGTTGCAGGTGTATTTTGATGTAAATTCCATATCAAATTTATGACTTTTGCAAGTGTTTGATGCTTATAAAACTCTTTAGGTATTCAAATATGTAAAATTTAAAACTATCATGAGCTCCGGCTAAAATTCTAAATGCTTTAACAAGCAACTTAGCAATGTTGTGCGGGTTAAAGACTAAACTTGCACTCAAATAGTTTATATTTTTAAAATCAATTAATCAGACTACCTTGTTTATAGAGAAGAGTTGTAAGTCTCACATAACTGATTCGATCCTCCTCGTATGAATTGTAATCGATGAGTCTTGTAATTTTAAATTAATTGATTCAATCACTGATATAAAATTTGCAAGTCCAAACCCAATTAGTTCGACTCCGATTTTAAAAGCTGGAGTTGACGAGTCTAATAGTTTTGAAATAATATTTAAATAACAAATAGACTAATTTACAAGTCCAAATTATTTAGTCTTATTATTCATATTAGGACTAGAGATGACATGACATCCCAAAGAGTTTAAACTAACAAGCTCAAACGAACTTGTAATATTAAATGTTCAAATTTTTTATGATCGTCGTATTGACTGAAACTCTCAAGCGAAAGGGTTAATTTCAAACCAACTTCCCTCAAAAGCTACGTTGCAGAATGGGACGAGTGTGGAGAAGTTCAGAGTGACATAATTTTTGCGTTGTATTACTTCGGCGTTAGGAGACTGTCGCGAAACATGTTGCCGCCTAATGGGACTTTCTCTGACGGCGGTCTTAAGTATGGTAGAAGGAAAAATAACACCAAACTAAACCAGACCTAAATCAAATTTCATTCACCCTCTCTAACAATTTCTCACGGAAGAAAAATTTCTTATTGACTTTAGTTAACAAAGAGTGCAAGTCACATCGAATGTTTTTTTTATATCGACACTAAAAATATATCTCATGTATGTAAGGATTTGGTCTGAGTCCTCTGTCAGTGCACTTCTGTCGCAAAATGTCATCACAAAGTATCAGTTATGACCACAGTTCTCTAACAGGGTGGTTACCATCAAATGAAACTATTATATTATGGTCATGATCACAGCCCATGTATTTTTAACTACTTTTTGCCCTTTTAGTTGTGAATTATAAAAGTAGTAGTGATTGACATAAAACTTTCTATCAGCTAAGATCAACTTAAATTTGTCGTCTTAGACAAACATTCATACTAGTTCTATAAGAGTCTCTTGGACGACGTAACCCATAGTTGATAACAAGAATCGTTCTGTCAGGTTAGGTCAATTACCTCCTCTAACTAAGTATATCAGAATCCATGATGACCCGGGATGACGCAACCTTGAGATCTTGATCGGATTCGTCATCATTTCCCTCAACATTAGCTTTAAACTCAAAGTGATAAATTTTACAACTTAAAATATATATTTTCTTCTACTATGCGTTAAATATTCAACTCTAAATGACTTACCTTAATTGGAAATGTTGTCCTGTTATTTAGAGGGGTAATTAAACATAGGGGCTTCCGTCATTGGAAAATCTCAAACCCCATATCATAAAGTCCTCGCAAAATGAGTGTGAAATTTCTGGGGACTGTCTTATTAACTATCTTATATGCCTTCTGAAAATTTGACCTTCCAAAGCTCTCTCAACAATAAAAACAAAACAAATGCAGCGTCCGAGGGCATCAAATTTTTTTCAGCCCACAAGATAGATGAAGTTTAAAGCTTGATACACTTTCTATAAAACATAGCAATTTACTTTAATTTTTGTTCTTTTTATATTGTACTTTCAATATCTTAAAAGATCGACTTAAAAAAATTCTCATTTAACATGAAGATGTTATTAAAAATTCTGGAACAATATATTTGAAAAGAAATATCTAAACTATAATAAACATCTATCATAACTATACATGTACATGAAAGGAATGCTTCGTATTTGTTGTAAAGAAAACCTTTTCTATGTTCTATGTATTGTAGTAGGAACTTTCCTAAAAGACTATTATCAGCTAATAAGGTTGAGTTATAATTAAAATTTTAAATTAGTTGATAAATAAAAGGTCTGAATTATAATACTTGAAAGGAAAAATAAGTGATATGCATAGTCATTATATTTAAATTATAAAAAACATCATAGAACTTGTCATAACTTGTCTTTTCTTAATGAAAATTATGATTATAAACATTATTTGGCAGCCATAGTTATGAATAATAAATGATCGTATCATTCACTTAACAATAAGAGTATGAACTTGAACTGAACTTATTATATAATTACTTGTATATAATTAATATATTATATGCGCCGCGCCCTCTTAAATAAATAACTGAAAATTAGCCGATATGATTTCATGACATAGCAGGGTATAGCTCGTAAATCTACTATTGTATATAGTGGAATGGCAATTAGCATTCCATTGGCTGATACATTTCCTATTAGTACAACAAGGCATAGCTCATGTGGCAAAATTATCAATAGACTTGTACGTTATAATTCTTAACAAGTATCTTAAGGAGGCCGCTTTATTTTGTGTTTGTACGTAGAATCATTCTCATATTTTACCACTTTTGCATTCCTTTTAACTTACAACATCTATTATAAGAAAGATTTCATATAATTCTATATGTTTTACTTAGCCATTTGAAATATAACATGGAGTTGTACACATCATTTATAACAGTATGAAAGATCATTTTCATAGAAAGATAAATCACTATAAATTATATGAGGTATAAACTTGTAGCAAATCCTATGCTTTAAATGAGAAAACATAAATATCTCAATTAAATATATAGACTTAGGAGAAAGAAAAAATTACTACAATCTCGAAATGAGATTACCTACCTTAGCCTTGGATGATTGATCCATCACTATATCATTACACAAGATCTTTTAACTTGATAACTATATTTTTATTTTCAATTACATATATGTCATCATATTAGTTAATTTAATTGAATTCTTCTTTTATTCATTTATTTTCCCTAAACCCTGGACATGTGTAATGTATCATTAATTGAGAGAATTACTCATGACTAACTCCACAATTTGTCCTGAACATTTATGCTTAATTAATAAATCTTTTGTTCTTTAAAGAAACATCGTTGTAGTCCTAATATAATCTATTTCAATAGTAGCTTGGCCAATTTAAATATAGCACATCTTATATAAAGTACAACATATACATAAAAAATAAGTTTTGTTACTATTATCTTTCATCTTAAACCAATTAGCATCTAATAATGTAACCTAAAAACAATTGACTTTGATTTGAATGTATAACTATCGAAGAAATTAAATAAGTAGATTATGAAATTTTTAGCTTAATGATTTTGTTCATAACATTGGCTACTAATCAATCATAATAAATAGTGCTTTAAATTTTAAAATCTTATTAAAAAATTAATCTAGTATTGCGTGCAAATGGAAATTCTTCATAAAAAATTGTCTCAAACTTTTTTTTCATATCCTCGATATAAAAATGAACCTTGTGTTTGATTGTCTTCTTCACCCTACACCCACTAGGTTTCTTGCCATTTCTTTCTCACCAAAGCCTCGCTTCTCTCTCTCTCTCCCTCTCATGCACACACTTACACGTGCGCGCGCGCACACACACTATCTCTTCTCTCCTCTTCTTGTAGTCTTTCTCTCACTTGATGTGCCCATCCTTGCCCTTCTTGAAGGGAATGCCAACTTTTTGTGTCCATTCAATGTAATAATAAGTGGGCTTATTTCTATATGTTATTTTGTTTCATTGTGATTTATTTATAATTTTTTAGTTAATTATAGTATCATATTCCAATAAAATTTGTTGCTAGGAATTATCTCAAAATTTTTTTATTTACTTGAATAAAATAATAACTTTATCATTTTAAGGATTCATGTATTTTCTTAATCAATTTAATCTCAATGGTTCGATCAAGTCTTTAAAATATTCATAATTTTTTAAATAGTTAATACATTAATATTAATATTTCTTAGTTAAACAACTACGGGTTCTTATAATCGGGTTAGCAGGGTTTTTGATCTAAGGGACCATATGTCACAACCTGACTCAAAGCTTGCAATCAATCAAAACAGGAATAGACTGTCAGACGGTGATAATAAATTTCCTACTATTCTATTTCTAACACTAACAATTTAAAACTGAAATATTTATGAAAGAAATCAATTAAAATTAACAAGTATAAATGATGTCCTTTTTGTTAGTTCTTTTTTTTTATAGACATTCATTCCACTCATGTTCATTTTGTTCAACTGTTTAAAACTTAAAAATAGTATTAAAAAAATATAATGCGTTATTTAAAGATAACCTAGGAGTAATAACACTTCTGAACTACAGAAACCCATGGAAAAAAATCAATATGCATGTTCTTCATTTACATCTTTATAAGAAATCTTATAATATATTAATCTTTCATGTTTTTATAAGAAAACTGATAATATGTTAATGCATATATCGATGATCTTTTCTAAATGAAAATGCTCAATTCTTCAATATACAGTTAATTTATCTTTATTTTATGTTGTTTACATACACATCAATTTTTGTGAGGATCATTGTCAACAAAACCTAACACATCCTTATCTAATATTGTTCTTTCGGCTCTCTTTGGCACAACAGTTAGCGATGTAAACATCAAGGTTGTCTAGGGTTGAAAGACCCTTACCTGCCTCTCGATCGATATTTTTCCATCAACACAATGGTTAGCAATGTAAACATTACAATTGTCTGGGGAGATAAACTCTCGTCTACTCGCCTCTGTCCGATATTATTCTGTCGAAACAACAGTTAGTGATCTAGCCATTACAATTATCAGGGGTGATAGAAAAAATTCTATATGCATGGGTACACCGACGTCTCCTACCTGTACCATTATGTGGTGAAATTTTCCTTTGAAAATGCACATTATATATAAATTATTTCATTCTTCATAACATACATTATTCTGAGATAACTTTATGCATATACAAACGTGCATTTGTACTCTGCTATACAATTATTCATCATATATAACTTATATATCATGCATATCTCTTATCACATGCAGATCTCTTACTTATATCAGGTACATCTTTTTTTTTCTATCATGCTTATCATGCTTATCTTTCCTATCATATTTATCTTGCATATCATGTATATCATACATATCATGCTTCATATACATATCTTTTATGCACATCCTTTATATCTTTTCCATCATACATAACATTTCTAATAATATGAATAATTTACTGTAATATGATCTAACTGAACTAAAACATACATATAAATCAACCCACATTTTGAAATAAATAAGATTACAAAAATTTATAAATGTAATTACTGAAATCAATTATAATGCTAAATTTTGATCTTTAGTACTGGTTGAATATTGTGGTAACTTTTTTGTTGAAATATATAATATAATATTAAACTTTAAGATTTTAGTGATTTTTTTTTGTAAATTTAATTTTTTTTCATAAATTAACATAGAATTATATTACATGAAATTTATGGAGCCGTCCTATGATGATCTTCTAAACGTTTGCCTCGAACTTGCCACCAAGGGTAAAAAACCTGGAATCTATAAATCTCTTAGGATTTTATAAATTTTCGGCTCGTAAATTAATTTAACGTAAGAAGTGGCATTCTTACCTTAAATGCTTCCAATCACAGTTTAATCTTTCCAAAGCTCCCAAAATTTTCTCTCTTTTTCCTAACACATCAATTTCCTTTTCCACTCACTGAATTTTGTGCCAAGGACCCTACAAAAACTTGCAAACTACCTATGACACTTTCGACATAAGATCAACACCTATGGCTGCTACTGAAAATGAGTAATGCACAAAAAACGAGTCAAATCTTAAAAATAAAAACCAAAGGAAGGAAATGAATGTTCAAATAGCGTGAAATAGGGTTTAGTACTCACCAATTTTATCCCATAGCCCTGGAATGTCGTCTGCGGCTTTGTACGGGCTGCTCGCCTCTTCTGCTCGACTCGACTACAATACGAGATCACACTGTGCCATGACCAGGTGCTAAGATACCGAGAACGAGAAAGATCAAGAGAGGGAATCAGAAGCGGAAGGGGCTTCGCACGACGCAAACCAGGGACCAGGGAGAGGAATTAAAGGCTTTGGATGGACCGATCAACGCATATATCGAAAGATAAGTCGGTAGGAACAATAACCATGCGAGATTAATGATTTAATTGCTTAATTAGGCTAATTAAACCTATAATTCTTGATTTTTTAATCTTTCAATCTATTCAAATATTATATGTGTTATATATCGAATTGATCGATTTGATGCGAAAAAATTTATAAAATTATTGTGATCGAAATTTGAGAGAACCAAAATTTGAGGTGTATTTTTTAGCTGCCAAAATTTTAATCAAATTTCTTAAAAATGGGTTATTAAAATTTCCCCTCATAAAATTTCATCCTCGAAATTTAGAGTTCAACATCAACTATATATTTTATAAAGATGAAGCATGAAGTGATTATAAAAGTCAGTTTCTTGTAAAGTGGTAACTGAAATATATGTGATAAAGTATAGATCTGATAAACCCAATGTAACACCCAAAAGGCAATTCATCCATTAAACTTTATGTATCAACATCAGTGGTCACATGCTCTTTTGGTTCCTGATAAGTCAAGGAATAAACGCTTAGGCGAATGTTCTGCCTTGGTTGCTCACTATGAGTCACAGTGCCACCTTCTGTTATTCTCAACTGACCACTTTTGGAATTGGATCCTTCCCGAAAATTCCTTTGAGTTGGATTTCTTCCTAAGTGAGCATCTGATGTGGATCTCTGAACAACATCAGGACAATTTCTCATTTTGAAGTCCAAGCTGTCAGCATAAGTAGAACACTGTCAACCCAAGTAAATATTCATCATGATATTGTTTTTCACACTTAGCTTGGCTAATGACTCCACCAATGGAGGACTTTATCTTCTTCTCAATAAACTCTCCTTCTCCTGAATGAACTGTTGGTGTCACTTCTTCTGAACTCCTCTTAAAGAAATTTTTACACTTGAGTCTACTGGAAATCAATCTCCACCTACCTAGCTCTCTCTACTAATGTTGAATAGTCTTTAATCCCAAGTGTCACTAATGACTGCCTGATTGAATCTTTCAATCCAGAAAGAAATCTATGACATTTCTACTCTACATTTGGAATGAGCTGTGGTGTATATCTCGATAGCATAGTGAACTTTACTTCATACTGCAGAACTGATTGATTCCCTTCCACCAACCTCATGAATTATCTTGCATTTGTCTTCTAGTTGAGAGTTGTATGAACCAATCTCTATAGGTTTTCACAGATTCGTCCCACTCTCCCAAATGCCTGGTTCTACCTCTGAACTTCTCTTACATCTGTCCTTACCACCATCTTTCGTTTTTCCCTTCGAAAGCAAAATTGGCAAGGGTAACTCTCTTCTCTGATGGACATGAAAACCTATATAAAATCTTCTTCACTCTCAATAGTCAGCTCTCTGCTTCCGTTGACCCTCTTGCTCCAGAAAACGAAGGTGATCTCATATCTTGAAAGAGCTTCAAGTACATATCATAGGTGCCCCTCTACTAATACTAGCCTGAGATCTAGAATTCTTAATCAATTGAGTCACTGGATTCATCATATAAGAGAATGCACTAGGATTGACTGTGACATTCTGTGGTACAATAGATTCTATGTTTTGATCTCTAATTTCTTCCTACAAATCATCTTTAATTTTGAAATAACAACCGTATAATTTAGTAGAATCGATTAAAATTTTTAATTTATATTATTTATAACTTAAACAAATTATTATTTTGGCTCATTCATTAAGATTTTTGTTATTTAATCTAAACCTTTCTCTGATCAAAATCTCTGCTCTGATATCACTTTTGTCATGACTAGGGGGCTTTGAATTATTAAAGATGGGAATGAACGGTCATATCACTAAGAGTTTAATATTCAAATATTTATGAAAGAGCTATTAAAGAAATAAATTAAAATTAACAATTAGAAGTGTACCTTTTTATTTATTTTTTTCGTCTTCTATACACATTGGTTTTTCCTTGATTCATCTGTTCAAATATTTAAAATCTAAAAATTATTATTAAAACAACATAATGAGTTATGCAAAGATAACTTAGGAATAATCACATTTTTAAATTATAGTAACCTAAGGAAAATAAATCAATATGCATGTTTATCTTTTATATCTTTATAAGAAATTTTAGAATATGCTAGTTTTTCATTATTTTATAAGAAATCTGATAACATATTAATATTGATGAACTTTTTTAAATGAAAATGCTCAAAACTTCTATATGTATTTACTTTATCTTTACTTTATATTCATTATATATACGTATTTCTCTATGAGGTTCATCGTCAAGAAAACCTAACATACCCTCGACCGATTTTGCTCCATCGACTTGCGTCGACACAGTGGTTAGCGATGTAAATATTGTAATTGTGTAGGGTGGAAATACCCTTACCTACCTCCTTGTCGATATTATCCTGTCGACACAGCGGTTAGTAATGTAAACATCACAGTTGTATATGAAGGTAAACTCTAGTCTACTCGCCCCTGACTGATATTATCCCGTTGGAACAATGGTTAGTGATCTAACAATCATAATTGTCTGGGGTGGTAGAAAAAACTCTACGTGCGCGAGTACACCGACGTCCCCCGCCTGTATCATTAGGGGGTGATTCCTCCTCTGAACATGCACATACAATTTCATATATAAGTTATTTCATTTTTCGTAACATACATTCTTCTGAGATATTTTTATGTATCTACTGACATACATATTTACTCTGCTATATAACTTTTAATAATACATAACTTTCATATCATCCATATCTCTTATATCATGCCTATTTCTTACATATATCCTCCATAGCTTTTTTTATCGAGCTTATCTTGCTCATCTTTTTTTTTTTATCGAGGTTATCATGCATATCTTTACTATCATGTCTATCTCACACATTATGTATATCATACATATCATGCATCTAATACATATCTTTCATGCATATTCATAACATTTCTATTTAACAATGTGGAGAATCTACTTTTATATAAATCTAACTAAACAAAATCATATATATGAATCAACTCACATTTTGAAATATAGAAGATTATTGAAATTTAGCAACGTAATTACTTACATTAATTTTCATGCTAAATCTTAATCTTCAGTCATTTATTGGACGTTGGGGTAACTTTTATATTGAGCTTAATAACCTATAAAATATAATATTAAGCTTTAAGATTCAAGTGATTTTTGTAAGTTGAGTTATCCTTCTTAAGGCCCTGTTTGGGGCAGATTATTTTGCTGCGGCGGCGTTTTCGCGTTTTTAAACCGCCGCCGCATCATTTGTTTGGGCGTTCGTAAGAGTGTTTTGGAATCGTAGATAATCGCAAGCCGATATTTGTTCTATCCATCAGACACGGGGGCCTGGTTTCGTTCGGCGTTGGCTAGGGCTTATCGTGCGTTATTTTCCTCCCGTGCTCCTGGTTTCTCTCTTGCGCTCTCCCTCGTGATCTCCTTCACCGATCTCGTGAGTAAAGTGCGTAACCCTCGTGATCTCCTTCACCGATCTCGTGCGTAAACTTCTGGTGAGATCGCCACAATCCTTTGGGCTAGAAGGTTTTTTTTGGTGTTCCTTTGATTTTTTTGAGGGCTAGAAGGAAACTTCGAAGCTTTTAGGTTTCTTTTTATGATCTAGAAATGGAAATTCAAAATGGATCCCATACGTTTTGGTTTTTTGGGATTTTTAGCTCTTGCATTTGGAGATTTGGGCTTTTTTAGAACTGAATATGTCGAAAATTTTGGGAGAGGAGGAGGCCCTGCTAAAATTTATTCTTGAAATTCTTAGGTTTGGTGTTTGAGCTTTTCTTGACCTTCTTTTGCTGTTGAAGAGAGATTATCATATGTTTCTGCACTATATGTTTATTTTATACCAATATGCTATTCTAAATAAGCTGCCCCAAACAGTTTTATCAGACATAGGCAGGAATGTCATTTAACTACCATTAAGCTATTCTGAATAAGCTGTCCCAAACAGCAAGACAGATTATTCTGATAATCTGCAAATTATCAGATTATTAGAATAAGCTGCTTATCAGCAGAAGCTGGATAAGCTGCAGTTGTCCCAAACAGACCCTAAGTTACGTAATATTTACGGAGCCATTCTTCAATGATCTTCTACAAGTTTGCTTGGAACTTGCTGCCAAAGGTAAACAACCTGGAATCTGTAAATCTATTAGGATTTTATAAATTATTCGGCTCATAAAGCCCAAAAAGTGACATTCTTACCTCAAAGGGGCTTCTCGAGTCAAATCTGTCCTTCCAAAGCTGCCAAAAATGCTTACCTCTTCTTTCTAACATTTGAAATCTCCTTTTCTCTTCACTGATTTTTGTGTCAAGACCTCTACAAAAAACTCACAAATCATCTACGACATTTTCGGCATAAGTGGAAGAAACAATGCACGAAAATGAGCCAAATCTCAAAATGAAAACACGAGGAAAGAAATGAATGTCTCAAATAGTGCAAAATAGGGTTTCGTACTCACTGATTTCTCTCCGGAGCCCTAAAATGCCTTTTGCAGCTCTGTGCGTTGTGCTTGCCTCCTGTGTGCAACTCGGCTACAATGTGGGATCGCACTGTGCCGTGATCGGGCATCGAAATCGCAAGAGAGGAAGATCGGGAGAGGAAATCGAAAGCGGGAGGGGATTCGCGTGATGCAACCGAGTGTCAGGGAGAGGAATCAAAGGCTTTGGATGGACCCCTCAACGCATACATCGGAAAGTAAGTTGGTTGGAACAGTAACAATGCGGGATTAATGATTTAATTATGTTTAATTAGGTAAATTAAACTTATAACTTTCAATTTTTATATCCTTCAATTTATTCAAAATTTATATATAGTAATATATATTGAATTCATCAATTTGATGCTTAGAATTTTATAAAGTTGTTTTCATTGCAATTTGAGGTATCCAAAATTTTGAGTATATTTTCAGTTGCCAAAATTTTTATCAAATTTTTTAAAAATGGGTTATTACACTAATATCAAATGGTACAGGCAATAACAAATTCAAATGTAAGACAAAATTTTGTTTATAGCAAAAACAAAAGGACTATGGGCCCATGGAGCATTTTAGGACATATGAGGGCTTTATAGAGCGCTATAGATTAAATTAAGAAGGCTTAATTTCAATTTGTAGAATAAAAAAAATTTAATAGGGGCATCCGAGCTTTGAAAGGAAAGTTTGAATATGTCTAAATTTACTTCCAGAACATGTGGAGAAGATAAGAGTGGTGTTTGATAAATTAAGGAGATCAAGGTCCCCTTTTCTACAAAATTCTCCTTCTGAAATGCCATTGCCAATTTAAAGATTCATTTAAGACATTGAATGAAGATATCCATCCTTTCATGATTTAGGGATTTGTTAGGAAAGGTTGTCATAAAGGATAAACTTGTTAATTCCAAAAACTGTGGCGCTTGAGATGGCAAGAGTTTTTTTCCAAATTTTCTCAATCAGAAGGAGGTAGCAAGAGCTACGCACAAATAAATGAAAGTCAAATAGCAGTGTGAAGGACAATATTTTTGAGTTAATCCGTTCTTGACCTATGTCCATTATGGCAATGCGATTGTCAGCACTTTTATTTATGATATCTTGGAATTATAATGCCTAGTACTATACAAAGAATAATAGAGGATCCCTGAGGAGAATTTCATGATCGGAGATTTATGCAATTATGTTTCTTTTAGCTTTCAGTTCAAATGGCATCTAAAGAGCTTTTTAGTGGCAATTGTGAAGAAGATATATATGATAGTTTTGCAGTGAATGCTATCTTGAATGAGTTTTTGACGGGTCCTTTTCTTTTTCCCTCTTGTGGGGAATGTCTAATTTGAGATGAGAATCTCTTGACAGTGAGATAAATTCCGCTGTGGTTTGGTAAGGATTTATTAGGACTCCATGAGATCTATTAATATTTTTGAGGAATTGAAAAACTCACTATAATGATGCTAAGGTCATGCCACATGTAGGATCAAAATGTTGCCATTTGGAAGGAGAAAATGTTGAAGGATATATTTTTTTTGTATTTCATACTGTTGTATAATATGAATAGGATTTTGAAATATGTTGCTTTTTTTTCCTAACCTTTCTTCTTTGATTGCTAGCTTTGTATGCTTGATATTTACCAAATGTTCTTCCTAGAGATTGTGATTGATATTTTATCGGATCAAAAAGTAGAAAGCAGTAAAGGAAGCTACACTTGTCCTAAGATTGTGCCTCCCATGCAGGTTGCACGCATAGATTTGAAGTATATTGATCTTGAGCTTGCATAGGCCTCCTTCCGCCCCCATTTCTATTGTGTTGGCTGTTTGGGCGCAAGAGTGATGTGAACAATGTTGCCAAAGAGTAGGCTATTAAAAAGAAAGTTAAAGGGCCTTTTCTTTTTTGCTATTAGAGAAGGAGAACAGGTGTTGAAGGAAATACGTGAGGAGAAAGAGGAAGATAGCAAGAAGAAGAGTTGAACCATGGAGACATTTTTAGGGAGAGAGTGAATTTCGTGCATAGATACAGGGGGTCAACTTTCTTCTATGGTTATCAGTGACATTTTCTTCACCACAATAAGTAACTTCTTTTCCCCCAACCGTAATGAGGGTGAGAGGGATGATAGGTTGAACTCTTGATCAAATAGAAAAAGCCCTGATGTATGATACTTTTGCATTGACCTTGAATGGGTTATTGATAATTCCTTTTTTTTTTCCTTTAGCGAGGAGTGTCTAATTTGAGATGAGAGCTTCTTGAGAGAGATAAATTTCTTTGAGGTTTGGTGAGGATTTCTTAGGACTCCATAAGTCCGATTAATATTTTTTTAGGACTTGAGACACTCACTGTGATGATCCTAATGCCCATGCTACATGTAGGATCCGAATGCAAGCAATTGGACGTAGCAAAAATTGAAGGATATAGTTTCTTATACTTCAAACTCTGAAGTATTAAATATTTTCATTTTCATTTTTTTTTGCCTAAACCCTTCGTCACTTTGATTACTATTTTTATGTGTGATTGATTATATTAGGCGTTCTTCCTAGAGATTGTGGTTGTGTTGCTATTTAGGCACAACTGAAATCACTTCTGTTCCTGCTAGTGATTTCAGTAATGTTGTGAAAGGTTAGGCTATTAAAAAGAATGTTAAAGAGCTTTCTGTTTTTGTTGTTAGAAATGGAGAGAGAGAGAGAATAGGAGTTGAAGGAAAAAGGGAGAAAGAGAAAGAATAGGAAGAAGAATTGGACCGTGGAGAGAATCTGAGGGAGAGGAGTAAGTTTTTCACATTGATAGAGTGGGCCAACCTTCTTGTATGGCTGTTGTGGTGTTGTTTCCTTCACCACAAGAAGTTACTTCCTTTCTCCATCCCTAACATGGGCGAGAGGGATGATGGGTTGAATCCTTGTTAGTGAGGTTGAAAATGTTATTAGAGATTTTGGAGCAACATATTTTAGAGAATTCTTATCTGAAGATCTCCTAAGATCCATCGAGGAATACTATTGAGCCGCTTGCCCTTATCTTCATTAAGATGGTCATAGAAGTGTTGGAAAAGCGAGTTAACCTTGAATTGTTACCTTGGTACCAACTACGGTGGGTGGAAATTTGTGCTGAGTTAAAGAGGATGTCAGAGGGTGCTATGCCAATGCGTGTTTTTCGTTAAAAACTTGAAAGGAGCCATGCTTAAAGGTTAGGGGTGATCTCTTGTAGCAAGGGCAGTAAGAGATGTAACAAAAAAAAAAAAAAAAAACTTTATTTTTTTCTTCTATCTAGATCATTTTCAAACTTTGAGGGAGAAACTTTATTTTGTGATGGCCACCTTTGTCCTATGTATGAATCATCAACCTGCTGTCTTCCAATGAACGTTCGAAGATCACATGCTTGTTGGTTTTGGCTGAGTGAAAATTTCTGATTGCCCTGATGATTTGCCAACCCTACTTGCGAAAGAGTTGCTAGGTTGTTGTATCATTGCTAATGTGACTGCAACCCTGTGCTTCAAATATAATGCTTATGGCGTGTTCATACATCCTCCACACTATCGATTGAGAAGAGGGTAAGTGTAAAGGTCTTAATGAAAGCTTTCAAGCCAAGGTGGTGTTGGTGAATTCCTCAAGGTGTTGTTGATTTACCCAACCTCACTAACTTCCAAGTAGTTGAGGTCATCCTCTTCCCGAGGTAATCCAACTTGAGGCCTAAAATGTCTTGTCACGTCCCTCTTGTTGAGAAGGAGAAAGCTAAGGTTACTGCATTGGTTGGGCTGCTGGTAAATAAAGTGAAAGTAGAGGCGCCAATGGCTGTTTGGCTATATAATATTTTGTTAAGGTTAGCTTGAATCATTTCCCCAAGAGCCATCCTTTATATTTCCCCCAATAGGACCGAGTCACCAAGGATAGATAATCCTCGTGATTTTAGGAAAGATTTCAATGAGGTATCTCAAGTTTGTGGTTGAAAGCTTCCGTGCGAGGAATGTTTTGTAGTCTTTTGCTAATATTTGTGCTATTGAGATTCTCTTCCTCGTTGTCAGTCAAGCTGATAGATGGCAGCATATTGATTATGTTGCAAGTTATGAGTCAGCCCAAAAAAGTTGGCTAAATGGGTGCTTACCTTTGATTTCATTGCAGACGGGTATCTTCATCAAGGCGGAATGAGGATGGTGTAGTGCCAAATAGTAAGGTTCCAAATAATGTCAACATTTTTGTGGGGGATTCCACTTGATCATCATCTACAATAAAGGTTTTTGTACTCCGCACTTGATTATCTCTGAGCTAAGCTGTATCTCTCAACATCTTGGGTGCTAAAGGCATCAAAGCATCATTGTGTTTAAAGGTCCATCAGTTATAAGATGGCTTATAACATGGCCATGCCAAAATAATGTTTTTGATCAAATAGGTGGATAATAAAAGGTTTGAGAACCTCAATCTCAAATCTCAAATCTCAAGTGGAAGATCCATCTCATTACCTTTGATCATGAAGACATTCAAAATTGATTAAGAAATTTTATGTCGTAGGAATTGCTAAAAAATAAAAAGTTCAAAGCAAAGTTTTTGCACCATAATGAAGTCATTTCAAAAAGAAGTGAGCTTACAAAGTAGGCGGGTCTTCCCTAAGTTAGGGTTCTTGATTTAAAGGGTCAAGTGAAGTTGAATACATATTCTCTTCAAGCCAAGTATCTTCCGCAATACCAAACCAGTGTCAAGACTTCTCCTTGAGGAAAAAGTTTCTTCTTAGCTATAAAGAGTCTTAAACTGAAATATTTTCTTTGGAGGCAGTGCTTCTCCACAATAAGGAGCCGACTGAGGTTGAGATCTCCTTTCTATGAGCTGAGCTAATAAAGCAGACCCACTAGCATTTGGATGTGATTGTTGAATTCTGTGACTCATCTAAGCATGCTGAGGATTCTTGTGCATATAATGCAGATGGTTTTAAGCTTTTGAAGACGACCTTATCAAGTGAATCATTCTTGAACCTTCTATCATTATCATAAGATCATTTCATGTGTGTGGAGCTGAATATGAAGAGAAAGATCCATGTTTTTCTACCGCTTATTTGTTAGCAAATTTCTTTATTTTACTTGTGTTTTGGCTGTTTTACTTCTAATTATGTACTCACTACATGAGATTTGCAAATACTTGCGATCACTATATTTGCTTATTGGAGTGAAGATTGCAAATTTCCATCTATGCTTGAATGTCTATTTTTTTGCTGGATCTTAGTAATATACACTCATCATGAACTTTGTTTTTTTGCAGTTTTGACTTTTTTTTTTTGCCATTGTTTTGTCCCTTCTATTTCATATTAGGTTCTTTTAACATAGAGTAGGAGATTTGTTATGCTTTGGTAAAATACCAGTTTTTCTCAGGTAAGTTAGTTTGACACCAAGGTATGGGGTTGAAGCTTATTGGCTGAAGGTGCTGATGCATTGCTCTTGCCTATGTTTATTGGACAGTGTTGAAGCTGATGAGCTTGTCATGCATGGCCTACTTATAGGGTGATGTGGAGATTTTAGCCTTCTTAATGGTGTGTTGATCACAAGTATTTGGCGTACCCGCTGTTCAACCTTAGTTCTACAGGCTACTTGTAAGGATTGCAAGCTATGTTAACATGACCGGAGACGATTCAAATAGTTTGGATCATGAATGCATTAGAGGATTCTTAGAGAACAAAGAGTTCAGCGGGAGCACTTTATCGGAAAATACAATTAATAGTCGAGATGTTACTTATGAGATGTGCAAAGATGCTTGTAGTTGAATAACTTGACTCAAATTAGGAGGGACCTCTTGGGCCAAGAACGATTTCCTAAAGACAATTCATAGAAGAATAGAAAAGAAACAAATTTAATCAATATTCTATCAAGCCGATGATTTTTTAAAATATGTTTACATTATCCTTGGTAGAATTAAAATATTAAAAAAGAAAATAATGTAGCTTATTCATTTTAAAAACCATTTATCATAAGGCTGACTAGGATTGTGAATTTGAGGCATGCTTGTCAGGAGATGACAATTTCCTATTTATGTTCTCTTACGTAGATTCAACAAGAATGAAGTGAGATTTTTAAGTGACAATTTAAATCATTCGAGTTCCATTTTTGATGTAAAAGATTTGTGTGATGGTTTAGGAGATGGTAGGCCACATTCCCTTTATTCTCTGACATTGTAGGGCCCCTCCTACTTGGTGAAGAACTCCTAATCGATGTTTTTATGGATGGCCATCTTCTTCTTGAGCAACAAATTAATGTGGTTGCACTTGCTATGTTTGTTTTGCATGAAGTAGGTGTCTTTGTCCTATTCCTGGATTTGGCATTTTATATCTATTTTGAAATCTGGTAGTATATCTAGATTTCATTACTGTGATGAGTCATTTTGTTGAGTTGAATTAGGTAAGCCCTCTTGAGATAGAGCTATTATGGGTCAAGTGCATGACACTGATATGCAAAATGTTGCAGGAATGACTACCTCAGTCCTAAATGTGAGAGAGAGTGATTTTTCCCACTTAATCTCTGAAGGTATAGTGCAATATGCCGAATTGATAGTAACTCGTCTACTTGTTTTTGGTTTGCTTCATGACTTTCTTCTGTAGCAAGTTGATAGCAATTTTGTTGGATGTCACGCTAAGAAGAATTTAAGATTTACATGGCCAAAATAACTATGGTATTATCATAGATGTTTTCGATGGAAGGTAGACTTGTATTTGGAACATCAGTGCATTAGATCTCCCCAAAGAATGAAACTCGTACTCATCAAAACGCTTGAGATATTCTTGTCGGGCAATCTCAGCTCTTGCTCCTCCAGTGATCATATGCATGATGTTGATGATTTATGTGGCATCTATCTTTTCTCTAGCATCTCTTCTTTGATTCTTCTCAGTGAGAGTGATTTGTTTTAGTGAAAAATATTTTTGCATGTCTTTAATTAGTCATTTGACCATAGGCATCAGTTCTCTGCAGTCCTTAGCATCTTGCATGTGATTGTTCTGGAATTTACAAAACATAGATTGGTCTTGAGCACCATCTTTCTTCATTAGCATATACTATATAAATTATTAGTTTCATTGGATGGCCACTATGATTGTGGCAAGTGTTTATATTGTAGAGGAATAATAATGTCGCGGAACTTTTGTTATGGGTTCCTCATGATCTCTTCTCACAGATGTCTTTGCAGTAGTGCGCCTGAACAAGTGAAGTGAACCTTTCTATATCTATTCTCTGGATATCCCTATGTTAGGATGATCATCACACAATCTTTGATCTTTCTTGGTGGTAAACTTCATTCTGGATCCTAATTGCTCAGTTTGGGCCATTTACTCTTCCGTGATGATGAACTTAGCAGCCTTTAGGAGCAAGTCCTCCATGGCATGTAGAGGATTCTTGGGTAAGGAGAAAGGTTCTTGTGTAAAGACTCATGGTGAATGCAACCTACACCAGATTCTTATCGTTATAAGTGACATCATTTGTAGCTCTATTAAAATGTTGAAGACAATCTCATAGAAGTCCACCCTCCTTTTGATGCAAAATTGAAATTGGATTTAATTGGCTAAGCTTTTTATCGCCATAAAGCATGAATGAAAGAGGTGTAAAAAGATTTCAAAGGAGCTAATAAGGAAGGTGTAGAGATTTGAACCATTTGTGGTGGCATGATTGAGAGTGTTAATAAAGACGAGGTACTTAAATAATGACAGAGATCCAGGATATTATGTACAACAACAAAGCTTAATCCCACTAAGTGGGGTCGGCGTTACATGAATTCTTTTTATCAATTACGTCATATGTAGTGTCATATTTTCATTTAATTCTAATAAATTAAGATAATATTTTATACAATACAAGTTTTCCTAGGTCTATGTTTTCCTAGGTCTATCTCTGTCTTTCTTAACCAATCTAAAATATCTACTTTCCTAATCGGATCATCACATGATCGACGTTTCATGTGACCAAACCATCTAAGATAACTCTCTAATTTTGTCCGTCACTGGAGCTACACCAACCCTATCACGGATAAATTCATTTCCCATTTTATCTCTAAGTGTAAAAGGCACTCATCCACCTAATCATTCTCATCTCGACAACACTTAACTTAGTATTATGCTTCTCTTTTAAAGGCCAAAAATCTGCACCATAGAGCGTTGCAGGTCTCACCATCATCTTATAAAATTTTCCTTTCAGTTTAAGTGATACTTTCTATAACATAAATGGCCTGAAGCATTCCTCCACTTCAACCAACCAACTTGAATTCTACTAATAACATCCCCATCTTTATCACCATCACTTTGAACAATAGACCCGAGATATCTAAATCTTTTACACCTTTTAATAATTTGATCACTAATAATTTGATCACTCAAAGTTACACTTCTGTCATTTGGGCTACTATTACTAAAATTACATTCCATGTATTCAGTTTTAGTTCTGCTCATGTGAAGGCCTTTAGACCCCAATGTAGGCCACCATAATTCAAGTTTTTCTTGGACCTTTTCTCTCGTCCTATCCACGAGAAGGATATCATCAGCAAAAACATACACCAAGGTACATCCTCCTACAAATGTCCAGTAAGACCATCCATAACTAAAGCAAAAAGCTATGGGCTTAAAGTCGTTCCCTGATGTAATCCAACATAAATAGGAAAATATTTAGTCAATCCTCCTTCTGTTCGAACATAAGTAACAACTCTAGTATACATATCTTTAATGACTTGAATATAAGTCATATCAACGCCTTTCTTCTCAAAAACTCTTTAAAGGATATCTATTGGAACCTTATCATAAGTTTTTTTTAAATTAATAAAAATCAAATGTAGATCTTCCTTATTTTCTCTGAACTTCTTCATCAAACCTCTCAATAAATGTATAGCTTCCATAGTAGACCTGCCTGACATAAATCCAAATTGATTATGAGAAATCTTTGTAATACGTCTTAACATATGTTCATTTATCTTCTCCCATAATTTTAAAGTACGACACATCAACTTAATTCCTCTATAATTTGCACATGATTGTGCATCCCCTTTATTCTTAAAAATGGGGACCAATGTACTCTACCTCCACTCCTCAACCATCTTTTTAGTTTTTAAAATAATATTAAAGAATTTAGTAAGCCATGAAACTCCCAAATCTCCTAAATATTTCCACACTTCAAGTGGGATATCATCAGGTTCTACAGACTTTCCACCTTTGTTTTTCCTAAAAGCTTGCTCAACTTTTTCTTTACTAATGCAACAGTATTATGAAACATTTTATTATTGTTAACAATATTAAAATCACTAAGGTGGATTGTATTTTTAGAAACTTCATTAAAATTTTTTTCAAAATAACTCACCCACTTATGTTGAATATCTTTTTCTAAGAAAAACACTTTTTGATTTTCATCTTTAATACACTTAATTTTAGTTAAATCTTTACTTTTCTTTTCTTTTTGGTTGACAAGTTTATACATATATTTTTCACCTTCCTTGATATCTAATCTATTATAAAGGTCATTATAAACAGAATTTTTAGCATCAAGAATAGTTCTTTTGGACTCTTTACAGACTGCTTGATATTTTTTTCAGTTCTCTAAGCTTTTACATTTAAACCAATGTTTATAACATAACATCTTATATTTTATATTTTCTTGCACTTTATCATTCCACTACCAACTATTATTATTTATAGAAACATTTACTTTTGATTCTCCTAATACATCTTTTGTCACTTATTTAATAGTATGTGTTACTTTATCCCACATAACATTTGGTTCTTCATAAACATCTCAATTTTTGAAATCCTGAATTTTACTCATAAAAATAATTTTATTTGTCTTTTAGGTTATTCATTATTTTACAACTTTTCATCTTAAAATCTAGAACTAATAATCGATATTAGGTACTTAAATCTGCACTTGGGATGACCTTATAATCTTTACAATCTCGACGATCTCTTCTTCTCACAAGAAAATAATTAATTTGTGTTTTATTAGATCCATTCTTATAATTAATAAGATGCTCATCTCTTTTCTTGAATAAAGTATTAGTAATAAAAATGTCATACGCTAAAGCAAAATATAATTTGACTATCTTCTTCATTAATCACTTCAAAACCGTAGCCAACATGAATTTTTGTGAAATTTTCTACCACTCTACCGACATGTCCATTTAAATCTCCTCCAATAAAAATTTTTTCTTCAAGATGTATCATTTATATTAAGTCTTCTTAAGTCATTCTAAAATTTTTCTTTAAAACCTATATCTAAACCTACTTATCTATAATTACACCTACACCATTTATAGTGCGACTCTTACCAGAATACCAAAGTTTAAAACCTAAATTATCAATCTCCTTAGCCTATCCAGGATATTACATGTGCTCCAAAAATTTACACCTACTTTCACTAAGAGGTAACATTTCGGGTTAATTTTAATAAAGTTGATTGAGTTTTAGATGAGACACTACTTGGAAATTTTGCCCTCACGATCATGAGAGATAACATTATGATTTGGTTTTGGGTTTTTCATAGGCTAGCCCTTTGATTAATTAGCCCTCATGATCTTGAGAGATAACTTTTGATAAGTTTAGTCAATAAGTTCTGAATGCTTAGCGTATAATAGCAGCAATTTAAATTAAAAGTAAAGATCATTATCCTTAACACAGAATGGATGGTAGGAAGAATGATGATAATGATTAAGATCCCATAGTTAAGTTGTCCTTAGTTCTTACGGACCCTAGTCTATTTAGTTTGAGAAGATTGTCGATTCAACTTGATCACAGAATCTTTAAGTGGATTTTAGCTTATAGATTATTTTGTGCTTTATCAACTGTACTCTACATTTACCATTTAGAGAATTTAGTCCTTTAAGGAATTTCTTGGCTTCGCTCCTGAGTGTAATTTAATGATCATTTTATGTTGAACAATTTAATTAGAAGCTCCAATCATAATTATATTTTCTGTGAACAATTTAGTTAGAAAGTCCAGTAAGAGTACACATGCTACAGTCTTCTTAGCTTAAAATCTTTAAATGTGATCCTAGAAGTTGCTATGAAACTCTCTTGATAAGATGGGGTGGGTGTTATTGGCTTAAAGCAGTAGATTTCACTTGGAATGTTTTGAATTTTATTATTATTTTCTTAATACTTTGTATTTTTTATACATATTTAAACTTTCAGATTGCTGATATATTTAAGTTTATGACACGATGTTATTATATTTTTTTTGCTAAATTGATACTTTTTTGAAGAGCCAAAATCAAATTTAGGCAAAGATTTTAAACTGCCACGATTGTCAAAGCTAGAGAATCTTTTAATTTTTTATCTTGGAATATGCATGTTTTAGTATAGGTGTAAATAATTTTTTAGAGATACAATAATAGATTTCTAATTAGGCTAGTTCTGATTGCTTACATCACTAAAAAGTTGCTCTATACCTGTTTTTTTTTCTAAATAATTATGAAGACCTCAGTTGGAGGACTAAAGGTCCGATGGACACATGAATCAACCAACGTCATTCGTTGACAACACCTTTTATAAGTTTTTTTGATGTGGATTATTCAGGTAAATGACAAAACAATATTTCAAAGTGATGATTTCACTTTTTTTTTTTGAAAATTCTTAACTTTACACATGAATTTTTTTAATAATAATTATGTTTCATCGAAATGGTAGTCTGTCCTATTTATCCACAATCGTTGCTCTTCTTTTTCATTTTCAGGACTAAAGAGAGTTGCTGCACAGCGGGTAAAAACTATTGCTGCCTTTGGCCCGTCTGCTTATGAAGGCTTTGAGCTCTTAGCATGCTGCTTTAGAGGTTATCCTTGTTTTCCTAAAGATTTTTAAAATGCGATGTCAGTTTGTGCGATTTGATGATGATAAACTCTAATGAGGTACGGCTACTTAATATGTATTTATGAAGATTGCTTTTTTACTTCTTCTTGTGGACCACTGTTTGTTTCATCAATAAGCTGCTTGGGCTGGCTTAATTGTAGGCGTGATGTAATTCTTTCTCCAGATGCAATATCACGAATATTTCTTTTGATAGGTTAGGGCCGGGATCCTTAGAAATGTCCCTCTACGCTTGTTCTTTCTCTATCTCTACCTCTCTTTGTTAGTATGTACGTTTGATTTTAGACTTGAAAATTTTCTCTTGATTAGAAAATTACAGATAATTAGATGGCTTTTATTTGAATTTGGGCTAAGATCAAAGTAACGATTGTATGTTAAGCGTAGGTTGTGAATATGAATTATGTATTTAGATAAGTGAACTATGGTTGGTAACTGTGCCTTATTATATTTGAGTTAAATAGATATTATATGATATTAGCTTTTTCATAAAGTAGAATTTTCTGTTTGATTTAATATTTTATATATATATATATATATTATAACAGTTCTTGTGGTAATGTAGTTTTGCGCCTATATATATATTATAACAGTTCTTGTGGTAATGTAGTTTTGCGCCTACTTTTGCATAGATTTGGTCGTGATTTGAATCCAACCTTCAACATCTATTTTTTCCAATTAATTTTAATGTGAATTTTGGCATACTAATTTAGGATGAGTTAAAGCTTTATGATCAAACAACTCTATTAATCTGATATGATCCGCAATGAATAGTTAGTGAGTTCATTTTATTAACTCAATACTCAGATCACCTCCCGAAGACTTCTCCAACTTATCCACACGTGTGTTTATCAATGTTTTTGTTTGGTGCGCACGTGTTTTAAATCGTTCAATCATATAGCATTCTCCTCGTCATTTTCTTTCTATATATTTCCTATAAAATATAAACTTCAAATATTAAAATGCCATGGTTATTTCATATAATATTTATATATTCAAAACACATCTAAAGATATTAGTCCAGTCTTTCAAGTATTTCTAAGCACTAGAGCCTCTATTGCAAGATGTGTTAGGTGCTAACTCTATAGCAGAGTGGTTTATTTTGTCCCAAGCTCTTGACTCTCTTCTATGGATTAACAACTAGTATAGAATTCTTTCAACCATCCAAAGAGAATCTCTCACATGCTTGTTCCATCATAACAATTGAAAGTTCTAGATTCCTGCCCAAGGATTTAATCAACACGATGTTAAAGTTAGTGCGTGGATTTTGGAAAGTTCCAACATAAATAGCAAAGAGCAATTGAAATTTGAATCAGTGGGACTTAAACCTATCAGCCACTAACGTATAATCTTTGCTCTTATATTAAATGATTATAAACATAAATTAGACTTTATCATGATTCACTTTTCATTGCACTTGATTTTCTATTGATTAATGAAATGATGTGGTGTAGTTTTTGGTAGACTAACCTTTAGAAGTTAGACTAAGTTGAGAATTTTTATTGATCAATCTTCTAAATGAATAGGACTCCTTAAGATTAAGTAAACTCGAGGACATCTATAAGTGGCACTATCAATTACTAAAGGCATGATTGTGTTCTAATTTAGTTTGGGTAATATTATAGAAACCATGATTAAATAATCATTACCCTGATTGGATAGTCCATGCTTTTGAGCTAATCAGTCCACAAGGCTTAAGGGAGATCCCTATTAAGATGATTCTCTTCATGTAGGGAGCCCATATGATAACAATCATTATGTCACCAAATACTCCAAATAGAGTACAATAATATAAAAGTAACAAATGATGAAAATATAGAAGTTCTGTAAAAGGTTTCCCAACTTTTGGAAACCAATTAATTGCTAAATTTGACAGTTATCATACGTTTTGTTATCAACTATGAATTTTAACATCTAGAATCAGTCTTATGATTTCAAATTAGGAAAATTTAAACTGAGATTTGTGAATAGATGATCAGTGTGCTTTATATTTAAAAAGATATGGAACTAATGATAAATTATATTATTTGTATGTAATTAAGATTAAAAATTGCTGAACTTGTATGTATATATGTATGTATGTATGTATGTATGC